>NW_010564101.1:6081-23355 GCF_000687285.1 Phaethon lepturus
CTAACTTTGTGTTAGTGAGATAGGCAATGACTTTGCAGAATCGCTGCAGCAAGTTGCAAATGATGTATGAAATGAGAAACTCGGCCCACGGCACAAAGAAAAATCTATAGTTAGTATTGTGCAGTGGCTGTGGCACTGTGTGTTGTTTGCTGCAGCATTAAACTTTGGTCAGACGGATCACAGACATACAGAATTTTAAGGAATCAACAAAGTAAAACACCTAAATAAGTTTTTCAACTTCCTAGTTTCCCCCTGCTTTATCACTAAGCAATTGTCATTCTGAGGTGGTTCATGTCACATCACCGTCTAATATTCCACCTGTCTATAATAAAGTGAAATCTATTTGGATAATACAGATTTTCTCTTTAATAAGTAACAGCAATATTCCACTTTGTTTAAGAATAGCAAAGAACAAGCATTATATTAAAAATATATGAGAAATTACAAAACTTCTATTAACGTTATCTAAACGTCTTGAAGAAGTTATGCTTACTGGAGAGGAGAAGGGAATTATTAAACTTTCAAACCTCAATAAGTTTGCAGACAACACCAAGTTGTGTAGGAGTGTTGATCTGCTGGAGGGTAGGAGGGCTCTTCAGAGGGATGTGAACAGGCTGGGTTGATGGGCAGAGGTCAGATGTATGAAGTTTAATAAGGCCAAGTGCCAGGTCCTGCATTTTGGCCACAACAACCCCATGCAATGCTACAGGCTTGGGGAGGAGTGGCTGGAGAGCTGCCCAGCAGAAAAGGACCTGGGGGTGCTGGTTGACATCCAGATGAACATGAGCCAGCAGTGTGCCCAGGTGGCCAAGAAGGCCAACAGCGTCCTGGCCTGTATCAGAAATACTGTGGCCAGCAGGAGCAGGGAAGTTATTGTGCCCCTGGTGAGGCTACAGCTCCAATCCTGTGTTCAGTTTTGGTCCCCTCACTACAAGAAAGACATTGAGGTGCTGGAGCATGTCCAAAGAAGAGAAACGAAGCTAGGTCTAGAGAACAAGTCTTATGAGGAGTAGCTGAGGGAACAGGGGTTGCTTAGCCTCGAGAAATAGAGGCTTAGGACACACCTTACGGCTCTCTACAACTACCTGAAAGGAGGTTGTAGTGAAGTGGGTGTTGGTCTCTTCTCCCAAGTAATTAGCAGATAGGACACGAGGAAGTGGCTTCAAGTGTAGACATGGTGCTTAGGAACATGCTTTAGTGGTGGACTTGGCAGTGCTAGGTTAAGAATTGGACTCAATGAGCTTAAGGGTCTTTTCTAATCATAATGATTCTATGATTTTATATTAGAAATACAAGCATGTACTAGGTAAATCCTTTTTTTCCTCTTTCTCTCTTAATGCTGAAAGAGTTAAAAACATTTTGTGAAAAATCCTTTGACATTAGGACTCTAGAATTTAAAGATGTGGTATTAGATAGTATTACTATGCGTCACAAAATCTCATGTAGATAAAAATGGACAATAAAGGATACACCTCGAAAAGTCTAAACTGTTACATGCTGGGTAAAAAGCTGCTAAAAGTCCCAGACCTAGCTGCCAAAGTGTTGCTGTAATGCAAGAGATGAAGATAACAAAGGCTATCATCAAAGATTAATCAACCCTCCCCCCAAATGAGATCATTTAAAAAAATCATTAAATTCATTAAAGTAATAGATTATGGATTTCTTTAATTGCCTCCTGATGTGCACTCAGTTCAGATTTTTAAGTTTCTTCACTGTAGATATTTCATAAATGGCTTCATTATGTGAGTCAGGTCTTTCAAGAAATTGCAAATACTCTGTGTTCTAGAAAAAAATATAGAGCTGGTAGCTGAAGGACTTTTTTACCAGGAACACTTAGAAAAGTGAAGACAAGTCTACTAAAAATGCAAAGGCTAAGATGCTTAATTAAAGTACATTAAACCTCTGTTCTGATGTTCTCACTCGTCCTTGAACAAGAATTAAGCTATAGCCCTCTAAAATTGCTTTACTTCTGAATGAGACCGTTCATGCAGGATCTAACACACTTTAATTATCCATATTTATCCTCATGATTTTACTTGATTTTTCTGTGTGTTCCCAGGTAGGGTTTGAAGACACTTAGGCTACGCAACATGGCATGTAACCATTAGGAAACGTACAGTTCCTAAGTATGTATAACTTCTAAATTGTCACCTCTGGTTTTGATCTGCAGGGGCGTTGCTTTACTTCCTCAAGTCTGCATACTGCTTTTAAGAATCTAAGTTAAAAATTTATTATATTAGAAACAAACACAGGGAGAAGGAAGAACAAAAAAAGAGTGAATGAACAAGTATTTATAGGTGGGCTCTTTTTCTCCAGAACATCTGTGAACATATTTCAATCAGACCTTCCTTCTACTATGGCTACACAGCTCCAACATCTTCCCTTTTTTGTGCCCAGATACACCCTCCACTTCCCTGTAATTTCCATTTTCCCTTTCCTATATCATCCCTACTACATAAAATTTGCCAAATGCAGGCAATTTTTACCTAAAGTCATGTCATGTTTAACTTATTTTTTACAATTCTGAAAAGACGAACTGAAAATTACAAAACTATTCTTCCAGGTACTTAGTCTCTTTAATTGTAACTGCAAGTTAAAAATCATTGTAAATAACAATAAACACAACAAAAAATGTTATTTTTTAAAAATATCCATCAATGGAATTTTAAATATAAAACTAATTATAGTATATTTCTGCTATTGCTGTTGTTATATTTTATAGAAATTGTAATTTTATTACTATTCTTTGATATATCCAAGAGTTAAGAGAGAAGGAGGGAAAGGTCAAGTTCTTTCAGTGTATTTTTGTTACCTTTTCTCATGAGCTCTACACTGAAAATCAAGTCTGCTCAGTGTCACTCCCACTTCCAAACCTCTGTGAGAAAATTGTTACCAGAACTGCTGATCTACGATCTAAAAGAATCTTTTGAGAAAAAAGTGGCCAATATTGTCAAAGAAAAGTAGGTAATTGCTCAGGACTGTTAGCACTGAATCTCACAAAATGGTTACTACACTGTCTTTTATTAGGGTTAAGATTTTTTAAAATGTAAACTATTCATCAATTATGACATTTTCTGAAGGTGTATCCATTGACAGATTATGTTATAATAAGTAAAACATTTATTTTCTGTATTTGGTTATTTCCTTACTTAAAAACACACTTAGTCTGGGACAAAAACGTATCATGCAAAAATAATTCCTCAAGTCAGTGACTGTCTTTGCTTTGTAAAATTACACAGGCACCTCAGTTGTTAAATAAGCCCTTTAGCAGCTAGCCATCATTTTTTTCCCAGTATTCCTATGACAGGAATCTTGAGTGACTTATTTATTGACTTACTTGTTTCTTGCATCATAATATTCTCCCCTTTTGAAGATTAATGATGTAAAACATACATTTTTTAAAAAATTTGAAAAATTTTTACCTAATGCTGTCATGTTACACCTCCCCCCTTTCTCAAGTACTGTGGAACCTTTAGTTCACTGAGGAAGTAAATCATATCACAATTTGGTAATATTGTTATTTTGAAAGGAAACGTCATTCTAGAAGTCTCAGGCCTTCATTTTGTTAGTAAAAATAAGCATCAATTTCTTAAAACATGTTTGGAAACCTGTGATTTCTTTTCTTCTAGGCAAAAGTTAACTCAAATGTGTTTTCAGGTAATTTTAAAATATCTTACAAATGCTTCTAGGTTCCACTTTGCTCTGGTCTTCTGTTCTTCAGTTTCATAAGCATTAATAAATACAAGTAACATATACATTTATAAACATAATAATAATAATGATAATAATAATAAATTCTCCTTCACAATGACAAAGTTATTCATGACAAGTAAATTATTTGTCATAGGAGAGAAGTAGTTTGATGGTGATTATTTGAGAATCACCCCGAGCGTGTAAGATGATCTGCTTCTCTCACCAAAAAATGTTTTAGTTGGTGCAACATGAGAGCAGGTAACTGCATCATGGCTGCCATTTACATGACAGGGAAGGGAAATCTAAGTCGAGTTTCTGAAGACTCTCTAAAGAAATAACCAGGATAAACTACCAAATAAGAAAAAAAAAAATTATCAATATACATGCATTCACACATTTCATTTCCTGTTTTTCCTGATTTAATTTGAGGGACAGTCAGCTCATTATCTTAGTTGTAGTATTTTAATACACAAAAGTGAAATACACAGCTAAAAATATCTGCTCTGTGAAAGTTCAAGTATGATTATTATATGCATATTTTTATGGATTCCCAAAGCATTGTTCCAATCATTCCAAAAAAATTGTACGATTGTTCAATATATATCACCATCAGGAATATGGAGTATATTATCATGACAATGGCAGTATTTGTCTGCCTTCTCTGCCTTTTGCCCATTAATCCCTCAGGTCCTGAACTACTCTCAGACAACTTCCAAAAGCCTATTTTTTTTTAAATTTTAACAACTTCTTGGAAACATTATATTAAAAAATTAACTCTTTAAACCTGAAATTCCTCTTCTGTCCCCCATCTAAGTCAAATAAAGTCCATTCTTATCAAATTGTGCAGATAGACAGTATTTCTTATAGCCAGTCTTAAGCATCTTAACAGTTTTCAAAGAAAAAGTGTAGAAAAATAAATTTTACCTACTAAAACAGAATCCCAGCACTCCAGTGGACCACTTAGCATTTTTTTCTAGGAAAGCATTATGACAGCAGTCCTAAATAAATGATATCATGTTATATTAAGAAAGCAACTTTTACACATGATAATGGTTTCTAACATACAAATTGAGTTTAGAATTCACTGAGACTTCTGTAACTCATCGCAGGGCTTTGAGGAAAGCATGGGTTTCAGTAGAGGAATGTTGTAAATAGCAATATATGCAGACTGCTAGAAGCAATACCTATTATGAAATAGATAGCTGATGCACAATGCAAATAAGCATGGTAAGATATTCCTTGGAAAAATCACAAGAATTGGGGAAGCTTGTTTTATTGTCAGGGATTAAAGAGCTCAATCTATGTAGTTTAAAGAGAGGGAACTAAAACCTGATTTTTCTGTAGTTCTTAAGTATCTAAGTGAAGATTTTTGATAGTGGTAAGTGGCAAGTTCTGGTGCCTCAAAGCCACCAAAAAGACAGTTTGAGATGAGAAATAACAGACCAATTTTAAGGAGGAAGGCTACTCAGACACTGCAATAATTTTGCTAAGAAAATTGTGGATTCCCCATACAGCAGGTTTTTAAATAAAGATTAGATGCTTTTCCAAAAGACATATTTTTGTTAGAACAGTGCAATGGCATGAGGCAGGACGGGAGTGAGAAATCCTGTATCCTCTGTTACACAGTAGGTGAGAACAAATTACCAAAATGACCTTTTTCTGAAGTGCAGGTTTACAGATTGATAAATTGGTTATGCATAAGCAATATAACTCAATAACAGTTCTGCTATTTTAAAGAAGTGTCATGTTTAACTTTGTAAGTCTTTTCAAGTGTATATCTAAAATTTGCTTTTGCAACCATTTCTATTTCATGGACATGCTAAATGATAAACTGGCAATAGCAGTTTCAGGCAAGCATGCAGAGGACGTGAAAGGAGTGTGTTTCACTGCCATTTGTGGTAACCTTTAAGTTCTTGAAACACTATTTGAAATACAGCCTTTTACATGGTATTCTTCCCTCTTCTTGCTTTCCATCACTGCTTCCTTCCTTCTACTTTGTTTGCTTAATTTGTTTTTGAAGACAAATTTCTACTTTAGGTACATATGCTAATAAGTGTACACCTGTGTAATTCAAATGCTGACATTTAAGTTTGTGCCTTCATTATAGAAAAAATCTCCCCATGCATTGCTCTGTCTTGGAGCTGTTCAGGCCTAGCATTCAGGATTGACGAACTCTGTGAGGACAGACCAATTTTCAATCGCCTAGGTCATTCTTCACCTGCTGACTTTGCCTTAAGCATGACATGACCATCTTTGCTGAAGTTCAAGTACAGCTTCAGGGTAATTCTCTCTGTACCAGGATTTTCCTGGACTGGATTAGATTTGCTGTTGTGTCCTGATCTGTGGCAGAGGCTGACACGTCTGACCCTTTTGTCATATCCATTCCCATTTTGCCTTTTAAGTCCATTACTTGTCATTTGTAAATGAGAGTAATTCATGTTCACCAGTTGGGACGTTTTGAGTTTGAACTCACTGAATGCAGTTTTTGAACTTACATGTCATTCTTGGTGACTGTTACCTATGAATGCTTATTTTACAAGACCTGAAAGTCTGCAATGAACAGAACAGTGTGCCACAAACCTCTTCAGGTTCTAGTCTTCCACGTTTCAGAGTTCTCTTCTTCCAAATTAAAACAAAAATAAGTACATACATCTGTTGTGGTTTAGCCCCAGCTGGCAACTAAGCACCACGCAGCCACTCGCTCACTCCCCCAGGGTGAGACGGGGGTAAGAATTGGAAGAGTGGGGAAAGTCATGGTTTGAGATAAAGACAGTTTAGTAAGTAACGCAAAAGCCACGCACACAAGCAAAACAAAACAAGGAATCCATTCACTGCTTCCCATGGGCAGGCAGGTGTTCAACCATCTCCAGGGAAGCAGGGTTGCATCATGCATAATAGTTTCTTGGGAAGACAGACACCATCACTCCGAACGTCCCTCCACCCCTTCCTTCTTCTTCGTCCCAGCTTTATATACTGGGCATGATGTCATATGGTACAGAATATCTCTTTGGCCAGCCTGGGTCAGCTGTCCCGGCTGTGTCCTCTCCCAGTTTCCCATACACCCCCAGCCTGCTCGCTGGCAGGCCAGCACGAGAAGCTGGACTGTCCTTGACTGCTCAGCAACCACTCAAAACATCAGCACGTTATCAACATTTTCTGATCCCAAATCCAAAACACAGCCTCACACCACCTTCTGTGAAGAAAATTAACTCTACCCTGGCTGAAGCCAGGACAACATCCCATGTTTAATTGCCTCACAACACATCCAGGAAGTCATATGGCCTTCAGAAAGCTGATTATCATGAGCTGTTTCTACCATTACTGGGTTAAAAAAACCTGAGCAATACCTCACAGCAGTCCTCTCTTCTCCTGTAACCTATTGCTAGGCTGTTTTAATCCTTCCTCCTTCAACACTAGGAAGATGTTGATAACACAGTCCAGTTATGTAATTCTAGGGCACAGTGTGATATCTCATTAGTCAGTGACGGGGCCATTTTAAACTCAGCAAGTGTCTTAGATGCCTGATAAACTTCCAAACAAGGAACCATAAGGAGTATGTTGATGTTTATATTCTGTAACTATTTACAAAGCAGTTTATTAAATATTTGCCTGGTTTGCCTTTTTAAAGGGAATTATATTTATTTTCAAAGAGTCATGTCTAAAATATGGTCCATGTGCTTTAAAATATCTGTTCATTTTAATCTGTCAAATAACATTTGAACAAAAACTTCACTGAGAAACACCACAATTCTCAACACAACAGTTCAGAGAGGATGATAGAAATAAGAAATAACCAAAGGATAATCAGAAGAAAAGATCAGGATGCTTGGTTTTTATTTTGAGTTTCTAAATTTTAAAGTCATCTCAAACGATTTTATGGAAGCTATGTCAGAGTAAACTACAGGGGGCAGCAAATATTAACAATATATCACATGAAAGCAAATACACAGATTTAACAGGACTCCCTTAGGAGTACTTTGCTGTATTGTATCTTGTAGATTTTGGAAATTATTTGTCAAGAGTTGTTACTAAATAACTGATTATATTTAGAAACTAATAAAATTACTTTACTATCATTTAGATATGTCTTTAGGCAATTAAAAAGGGCACTTGTCAGTACTTTGTTTTCAAAACACTTTTTTCTATGCAACACCTAGGCACTTTCACTTAATTATCTTCATTATTCTGTTAAAGACTGTCATAAAAATTCCTTTTTCCTTTTTTATTAGCTCTGCATCCCCAAAATTTTAAGTAATGTGCTATGTTTTGCCAGTATGCACATTTATATAGTGACATAGGGAGACAAGTCCAGACTGTCCCATATCCTCACAATATACTTTGTCTTCTTTAAATGTCTTTTTGACACAGACTTGTTTACCTGACCTGGATTATAAACTTAGTAGAAGCTTTTTGATTCACCAACAAATGTAAGACTGAAATTCAGACTATTGTGACTGTATTGCAAGAACAATTTGAATCTAATAAATGTAGTGGGACAGCTAGGTTATTTTGATACATTTTGGCTCTACCGTGTGTGCACTCATTGATCCGTATAAATACATAAACACAAGGCATGTTGCTGTTGGAGGGTTTTGTGATAATTCTTGTATTCAAAAAACTTCATCTGCAAAAATCCCTTCTCTAAAAGTTACTAAAATGTAGTCGTTAATTTTGTTAATATTGTCCTTCTGGACACCTATTTCATAGTTACAACTATGCTTTCATTTTTATTTTGTTTTTATACAACAGATTTCTCAAATGCTCAATTTCTCAAATTTCTCAAATGTAAGGAGTGTCTTACACGTTTATGTTGTATATGCCATAGAATTAAGGATCTTATAAAAATTATTGAACTGTTTCTGTAAATCAAAGAGGGTTTGACTTCTTTTTAATTTAACCTTTTAAATTATTAAGTAGACCCATCAAACTGTACTCCTGTGCTTTCCATTCCCTTCACAGAATTATTTTTACAAGTATCTATAGGAAGCAATGATAATCACTGCTTATAGACATCCTACAATTCAGAGGGATCTAAAAATATTCTAAAATGTAGATCTCATCTTGCATTTATCATTAACACAAACAGTCTCATTACAAACACATTTGGGGTTTGAAAATATTACAAACTACATCTGCATGTAATTCATCAGTTGACTACGTAGTTGTCAACTGAAATGAATGTCAATATGCCTATTTCCAGAGTTCTTCAAAGATTTTAAAAAAGATATATCATCTCGTCAGTGTAAAGATTTATCACAGAATTATGATGAGACCATACATCACATATGCACACACATATATGGTCATTGTAAACATATATAAAATACATTTACAAAATATAAATACATATAAAAACAAAATGCACACATGCATACACACACATATATGGAAGTGGTTAGGGTGATCCTAACATGTAATTTTCCCTTGAGCACTACTGGAATTACCTCTCTAGCACATAACAGCCTAGCAGTAAGTAGGTGGTAGAAAAGTAGAGTGTCAGAGATGACCTGTCCTTGGACAAAGACACTATCAAATGATAATATGGAAGAATAAGAAAAGATATTGTTTGTTAGCCTGAGCTTGTCAAGGCCTCATGTCAGGGAAGACATTTCCTCCACTAAGAAGAAAAACTGTTCCACTTTGGAAAAACAAACAGAGCCAAGTGATACTTGGACAGATCTGACAAACAGGAATATACTCTGACTTAGGAACTCCAATTTTGCTCTATTTTTAGAAACTCACTGTCCTCTACTTCACTATTTTTTCTCTGTTTAGGGCTTAACTTTTGCCCATAATGCCTTGGGCATATGTCATGAGTCTACAGAACCCAGATGACAAACCAGACATGACCTTTCAGTTCTGAAATCAATTTTATTGGTATTTGCACAGGTGGAAGTAGCACTGTATCTGAAACATAAAGTCCTGCAGATATATGGGCACAGTTTCTTTTAAAGGTACATCAAGTTTTTTTCTCAGAAAGAATCACGAGCAGTTAGAAATCACAAGACACTTTTAAAAGTGTATCTTGTTAATACAGTCATCTTTCTCTTGTAATGGTTTGATGGGGGACAGGTTTTTCTGTTTGCTTTCTTGTTTGTTTGTTTTATTTTTTCTGAGTTAGTATATTGTCAACTAGCATATTGAAGAGGAAACTTTCTGGGTCACATCCTCACCATTCTGTAAGGCAGTAAGTCCTACTATTCACAGGAAACATGTAAGACAGTCTTCCCAGGTAAATTCTTTTTTAAAAAAGTGAGAGCATCTTTATTTATTTAAGATTATTTTAACACTACACATATAAAAGTTTCCTTGAAAAGCATTACTTCACTTTAGGCTCTAGAAATTTGAAGTGTTCATGAAAGAGAAGATACAATTTTTAAATGTTTTCTTAAAGCTTTAAAATATTTTTACTGTTCTTTAACCTGAATCTTTTATTATATTAACATGGTATAAATAGAGGAAAGATATATTTCAGTACATATATCAGTATATACAGCTAGCAATTGGTAATATAATACAGAAACCCTTAGTAGATGAGCTCTTCTTACTAAAACAGAAAGTATTTTAATTTTCATTTCAATTTAAAAAAAGACAGGCCTTAGTAACTGGATTTTTTTTTTTTTTTGTTTTGTTTTGTTTTGTTTTGTTCTGGAAAATTAGGAAAGTTCTACTAGATTGAAATAAACAGCTAACAGTGAACTATTAATAAAAAGCTTTTTATGACATGGCAAGATTTAGAACAAATTAAACTTAACACTACACCATTGAAAACTGGAAGGAAAAGTCAGTCATAGCTTTCTTTTACAACAAAAATTTTGTCAGACATGGTGACCCCTCTGAATACAGAAGACCTGAGAAAAGTATCAGGAACTTTTCATTTGCTTTCCTGTACAAAAATCACAGAAAAGAAAGTTTTCCAAATCCTAAATTTTCCAACTATTGGAGAACAGGTGGTGGACCATGCTGGTTTTAAGCCCTTAAATTCTTAGTGTTTCTTTTGACTGTGGCTGGATTTATGGAGAAACATAAACTCTGAGTCACTGCAGAGTCTTGCTATGACTTTAAAGACAAGAAAAGAAAGACTTACTTACACCTAAGAAACATACTGCAGGAGAATTTTATATCACTTTATTTTATGACCATTCATAATTGCAATTTACAATGTTTCAAACTGGTAAATTAAAAAGTTACTGCAATATACAGATTACTTATTTAACAAAAATACAAATAATATAGCTCCAAATATGTGTGACAGGAAGTGATGACTACAAAGTAAACAAAAATGTTATACACTGTGTACTGCAATACAAGCTTGCCTTTAAATATTTTCATGATGTTTGAAATAGTTGTGTAAGAGAAACACTCAAAAAAATTCTTCCTGTATGTCTTTAAGACCAACTTTAGCAAACAGGTGGATGTAGATGAACAGATTTTCCCAACAATAATAAACTGTCCTTTAATTCTCACTTATGACTGGTTTTTGCCTTTTGCATGTTCTTTCCATGCATTCGCATCACCATTTCATTAATCTTGGTCTACATTTCAACCATTGTAAAATTTGCTTGGTTTTAATATTGATATAGTCATAAATTTTATTACTGTCTCATTTTGGCTGTTCTGTTTTCTTGATGAGGGCTCTAAATGCAGACTTGCTTTTACTCTGTGCTAACAGTGCCTATCTGGTTACCTCCATTTGCAACCAGAGCTGTTTTCAAGGTGCAGAACCCTGTTGCTACCAAGTGTTCAGACCAAGTAGGTGTGATTTCATTGCTGTTATACTGTTAGGATGAAGCTAACGCAGGCAAGAATCACACTTCTTTTTACTTCATAGAAATATCTTTTCACTGTCAGAATTATAGAAGAACTGGAAGTCATGTCTCTTTTGACACACCAGTTAGCTATAACAGACCTAAGAATACAAAAGTTGCAAGATAATTCCTGTCCATAGGTGATAGAACTGTCCAAGAAAGTAGATTCTGTCCTTGGCTTTCCACATCAATCTGTCTCTTCTTTTCTAATTCAGTTCTGCCAAACTGCTGGTGTCACACAGAAATCTGGATGTCCTTAAACTGATTGTTCTGGTCTTTGCTTGTTACAACTATTTATTCCTGCTTGAAAGATAATTCTTGATACTGATGACCCAATTAGCAGTTGTTGCTGGTTGCCAGAAATACGTTATGAAATGGACAATTGTACAGGAATATGAAGGAATTTCACTAAATAACACCTAGGATGACAGTGGTCCAGTAGTGAAGAAAAAATAGAAAGGAACATTCATGAATTCATTAATCTAAACAAACTAGAATCTCCCATAATCAAATACGCCATTGGACATCATAGTGGTCAACATACTTCCTCAAGATGACTAGAGTCTCTCATTAGGTCCATTACACAGACCTCCATTTCATGAACAAATAGAGTAAATGACAACAGTAAGTTGTCATCCTCCAGAATGATCAACAATAGATGTACACACATATTTATTCCTGTATTTCTCAGAGACTTGTTGGCAGCAGAAGAATAGAAAGACTAAATAATTCTGGCTTCTCTTCCAGTCTGTGAAGGATATTATGCTTATGCTTTTGAGATCTTTTTCCTCCTTTCTCCTAAGACCTCTGACCCAAGAATATGTCTTTTTCTTATACTCCAGTTTTCCCTTCATTCCTGTTTTCTTTGATTACTGAAATAGAACCCAAATATTTCCAACTTCCTGACCCAATTCAACTTTATGCAGACATCCACATGGAATTTTTCTATAATAAATTTATATCTTGACAATTGCAAACAACCAAATTGTTTCCCTTGCCTATAATTAAGGACAAAAGCTAGTTACTTATTGAGGCATATAATTTTGAGATGACCTTGTTGTATTTATAACTTTGGAAATAACAGAAATGCACAAAATCATATTCCTTGTTCAAGACGAGTTGAAGAAAAAATAACCCTGCAAGCATCATTTGCACCAATTTCTACATTGAACCAATAGTTAATGGCAGAGTTTCAACTTTTATTCTGTTGGCTATCTTCTTCTGCCCTCAGTGGCTCTTTGCTGCCAGAAGACATCAATGCATTCTGCAAGCACATGACATCACTGGAGAAAAGTCATCCAGACACAAAAGAACTACAGTCATCCTGGCACACCCCACCTTTACCCTTCTACACAAAAATTTTGCAGGATCTGACAAAGAAAAATCTTATATTTCTCTGATTTACCTAGAGCAGACTTTGAATATGTTTATGTATTCTATTTGATGAATAATTATGATAAATGGCAAGTGAGCTGTACACCTAGAAAAGTAATTCTAGACATGGAGGTCATTTGGCAACTGAGCGGTGTTGGTAACTATATGAGGACAGTAGGTCCTCATTAAATAGTTCTTCAGGATATGAAATACATCTTCCCAGCATTTTGATGTATTTAGAGAAAGGGCAGATGTTGAGGCAGTGCTGTCCTGTTGCTAGAAGGCCACTACTAGCAGCAGCAGGTTTCTTTGCAGAATAAATCCTACCTTGATAGTAAGTAGGTGGTGTAAGTACATGCTCCCATCACATTAAAAGAACCACCTTTCCTGTACTTACTTAAAAACTAATTACCTATAGATTGACTACTGTTAAAGGTAAACAACAGAAGTTGGTAGTTCAGGGTATTCTGAATTTGTAATTCTTCATTCTGAGCTGAAAAAGTATTTAGAACTTTCAGAAAATACTGTTTCAGAATTTCTTAATGATATTGTCCAATGCTGACTTCAAATGTATGGCCTGCAGGTCAAATGTATGGCCTGTGGAAACCCAGTTGGTTAGTTCTATGATAGAGTGACGATGTCAGCAGACAAGGGAAGAGCTACCAATGTCACCTATCTGGACTTCTGTAAGGCCTTTGGCATGGTCCCCCACAACATTCTTCTCTCTCAATTGGAGAGATATGGATTGGATGGCGGGACCATTCAATGGATAAGGAATTGGTTGGATGGTCACAGGCAGAAAGTGGTGGTCAATGGCTCAATGCCCAGATGGAGATCAGTGACAAGCAGTGTCCCTCAGGGGTCCATTTTGGGACCAGTACTGTTTAATATCTTCATCAATGACATAGCCAGTGGGATCGAGTGCACCCTCATCAAGTTTGCAGATGACACCAAGCTGAGTGGTGTGGGTGACATGCCTGAGGGACGGGACGCCATCCAGAGGGACCGGGACAAGCTCAAGGAATGGGCCCATTTGAACCTCATGAGGTTCAACACAGGCAAGTGCAGGGTTCTGCCGGGGGGTGGGGGCAACCGCCGGTATCAAGACAGGCTGGGGGATGAAGGGATTGAGAGCAGCCCTGCTGAGGAGGGCTTGGGGGCACTGGTGGATGAAGAGCTGGATGTGAGGAGCAATGTGCACTTGCAGACCAAAGGCCAGCCGTATCCTGGGCTGCATCCAAAGAAGCGTGGCCTGCTGGTTGATGGAGGTGACTCTGCCCCTCTACTCTACTGAGACCTCACCTGGAGTCCTGCATCCAGCTGTGGAGCCCTCAACACAGGAACAACATGGACATGTTGGAGTGAGTCCAGAGGAGGGCCACAGAAATGATCAGAGGGATGGAACACCTCTCCTACACAGAAAAGCTGAGAGAGTCGGGGTTTTTCAGCCAGGTTGCATGAGGCTCTGAGTAACATGATCCAGTTGAAGGTGTCCCTGGTTACTGTAGGTGCATTGGAACAGATGACTTTTAAAGGTCTTTTCCAACCCAAATAGTCTATGATTCCATGATTCTGTGAAATAGGGAACAGGTTTTGCTTTTGCAAATCCTATTTTTAGTCTCCCTTTGCAGTGAATGTTCAGGGATGGTAATAACAGTGCAATATCTGCTCAAGAATTTGGAGCTTTGTCTGTTGTCCTGGTTAAAGGATTCATTATTTGCTATTGGCAGAGCACACAGGCATGAAGCATTCATTAGTTTATCATTCTAAGTTAATATACGGCATCTATTTACTGTGGGAAACTCACTTGCAAAAATAACTTGGTACATTGTGTGCTGCTTATTGATTGGAAAAAAAATTACAGCAAATGGCCAAGGATAAATAAGTTTTCTTTTCCAGAGGTTAATATCAGATCAAAACAGGTTTGTAAATACCGTCTTGACAAATCCAGGTCAAAACTATGCTTCTGAAAATGTGTTTTTCTGGATATATATGAAAGTTATTTGTAATTACCATTGACAAAAGAAAGATGAATAATGCAAATTTTGTCTCTATTTCAAAGATCCAAGCATGATTAACATAGGTAAATCCATTCACAATATAGACAGTTCATTAGAATATCTTCAGAAACTGCTAATCTCCAACTGACAAGGCACTCCAGGATTCTTTGTTTTTATAGTTTGCTAAAACATTTGGAAAAAATTGAGCTGTTTGTTAGACTAACCCCTTATGAAAAAATGATCTGTGACCACAGTAAAATATCCTATGTATTTTATGAGTCAATTAATGTATTTTTAATAACTCCTCAGATAGTTAGGAAACCTGTTTTTGATCAGAGTTATCAGGTTTTTTTAAGAACTGTGGGTTTTTTTATTTAAATGCATTAAATATGAATCACAACTGTTACATATATGAAATGTGATAATATTGTATGTTAATGTGTAGTTTTATATACTTTATGATATAATCATCCAATATATAAACTTGAAGGTTAAATTGCTTATTTAAGACATAACAGTAATGAAATTCATAAGAAACATTGTCCTTTTGTTGAATTGTGCCATTATACCATTACAAAAGAAATCATGAAAGCATTATAGGACGTATCTTAAGGAAGCAATAGAAAATATCTTCAGTACTTAATACTGCCAGTCTGTTCTCAAAGCTTTTTAGATGTTCTTACCCTATAAGATAGTTTTGGAACTGAGCACAGACCTCTGCCTAGACTAACCAGACCTCTAAGAAGTACTTGAACTGGAGTGAGATTGAATATCCAAATGGCACTAACTCTCTTAGTTACCTCAACTATCTCTAAAGCAGGGAAAATTGTTAACTATGAACAAAAAGTGAAGATTTCCCTTAGAGGGAAGATTATGACTATGTTTTCTCTTTGAAGAGCACAGCCTGAAATCTCCCGTGTTTTCAGAATCTAGAACAGAAGTTATTTTTGCTTTTGTGTTCCAAATTATATTAGAGATGAGGTTGTGTGGATGGACTAAGGATTTGGAAGGCACCCTTAATTCAAGGGAGGTCTCCGGCCCTCGCAGCTATACAATTTCTTAAGTGATAAGAAATCCATATTCCAGAGTAATCTATGATTTAGTCTGCCTTGTAGGCTATCTAGATGACAGCTAGCAGTAATATTTACAGTGATTATTCAGAGTTACTAGTGCAAAATACTTCAGAAAGGAAACAAAATGCTTCAGGAGTTTCTACAGAGTCAGTGCTTTTTAGACAGTTTCATTTTTCCTGCCTGCCTGAGGTAATCAGTAGACATCCATTTGCTAGATTTTCTCTCTTATGATGTAATGACATAGTTACAATGTGTGATCAAATTCCAATTAATGCTTTTAAACCTATTACTCCTACTGAGCAAAATCTTAGCTGTACAAAAATTACTGTTTCACTTAAAGTTGTGTGTAAATGTCCAAAGTAGTATGCCTACTGACTAGTCTAAAAAATGGCATTTCATGGCACCTTGGATCTTTCTATTAGTTGGCATATATCTACTATAAACAATTGATAAACATGAAAAGAAACAATAATGCAGTTTGTATAATAATGAATCTAGCTGAATTGTAACAGAAGTCAAACATTTTCATGTTATATCAAAGCTTCCAGAAACAGAACCGCTTTTCAGTTCTCAGAATCTTAGAGGCACCCAGAAATTTGAGTGAAAGCTCTCCCTTGACCAGGAGGTTTTCTAGGGGGGATTATAACCTAGGTGACTCTGCCTGAGCAATAGCTGACACTGCTTGAGTGAAGAAGGGTGGACAAGGTCACCTCCAGAGGTACATTCCAACCTCAACCATTCTGGGATTCTGTGATAACCAGGTTTACTAAAGATAGTTCAAAAACAGTGAATCAAAATTCCTATTTATTCACCACAGACTGATGCGTGCTGGGAGAAAAAAAAATAATGCAGATTTTTACTGTATTTTCTTTTTACGTCTTTGTGCTGCTTTTATCTCAAAATCATAGACTCTTCATTCATATACATAAAAGACAATGAAGGGGCAAGTTGACTAACTTTTTATACGGACAAATGACCAAAACATTGAATAGTCATAGAAACATAGAGTATTTGGGTTGGAAAAGACCTTTAAAGGTCATGTAGTGCAATCGTCTCTGCAGAGACATCTTCAACTAGATCATGTTACTCAGAGCCTCATGCAACCTGACCTGGAATGTTTCCAGGGATGGGGGATCTACCAACTCTCTGGGAAACCTCTGCCAGTGTTTCACCACCCTCACTGTAGAAAATTCCTTCCTTATATCTAGTCAAAATCTGACCTTTTTCAGTTTAAAAGCATTACCCCTTGTGCTACCACGACAGGCCCTTGCTTAGAAGTCTGCCCTCACCTTTCCTATAGGCCCCCTTTAAGTTCTGGAAGGCTGC
>NW_010564102.1:0-10551 GCF_000687285.1 Phaethon lepturus
CCTCATCCCCAGCCTGTACTGACATTGGAGGTTGCCCCGACCCAGGTGCAGGACCCTGCACTTGGCCATGTTGAACCTCATGAGGTTCACACAGGCCCATGCCTCCAGCTTGCCCAGGTCCCTCTGGATGGCGTCCCCTCCCTCAGGCATGTCAACTGCACCACTCAGCTTAGTGTTGCCCACAAACTTGCTAAGGGTGCACTCGATCCCACTGTCTATGTCACTGAGGAAGATATTAAAGAGTACTGGTAAAGACTGAGGCAAAGAAGTCATTCAGTACCTCAGTCTTCTCCTCATCTGTTGTTGCCAGTTTGCCAGTCTTGCTCATCAAGGGGGGTAAGCTTTCTTTGACCTTCCTTTTCTGGCTGCCGTACCTGTAGAAGCCTGTCCTGGTTTCAGCTGGGCTAGAGTTAATTTTCTTCACAGAAGCCAGTGTGAGGCTGTGTTTTGGATTTGCAATGAGAAAATGTTGATAATGTGCTGATGTTTTGGGTTGCTGCTAAGCAGTCAAGGACTGTCTGGCTTTTCACACTGGCCTGCCAGCGAGAAGGGTGGAGGTGCACCTGTGGGAGGGGACACAGCCGGGACAGGTGACCCAGGCTGGCCAAAGAGATATTTCCTACCATATGACATCACGCTTGGCATATAAAGCTGGGGCGAAGAAGGAAGGGGTGGAGGGACGTTTGGAGCTATGGCGTCTGTCTTCCCAAGTCACCGTTGTGCGTGATGCAGCCCTGCTTCCCTGGAGATGGCTGAGCACCTGCCTGCCCATGGGAAGCAGTGAATGAATTCCTTGTTTTGCTTTGCTTGTGTGCGCGGCTTTTGCTTCACCTGTTAAACTGTCTTTATCTCAAACCATGAGTTTCCTCACTTTTACTCTTCTGATTCTTTCCCCCATCCCACTGTGGGGGAGTGAGCAAATGGCTGCATGGTGCTTAGCTGCCGGCTGTGGCTAAACCACGACAAAGACCTTACTATTATTTGCATCCCTTGTCAAGTTCAGCTTCAGCAGCACCTTGGCCCTCCTGACCTCCTCTGTTCTGCTTCCTTGTCCCTGAGGCCAGTTTCCCAGGGGGTCCTATTGATCAACTCCCTGAAGAGCTGGATGTTTGCTTTCCTAAAATTCAGGGTCCTGACTTTACTCTTCACCTGCCTCCTATCCCTCAGGACTGCAAACTCCACTAGTGCATGATCACTGCAGCTCAGGCTGCCTCCAACCTTGACATCACCAATTAGCTCACATGTCTTGATGACCAACAGGTCCAGTGTGGCATTCCCTTTGGTAGGGCTATCTATTACCTGGCATAGGAAGTTATCCTCCATGCACTCCAGGAGTCTCCTGGATTGCCTACAGCGTAGGAAATTCCTTTCTCCAGATGAAGACATGTCCTTCACAGGCAGCATCTCCAAGACAAAGTCCTGGCAGCATGACCCTGATCTCAGGGGAGCAGATGCTCAAACCAGCGTGTTCCCCAGCTGGTAGAGACGTCCTTCACAGCACGCTCCTTTCCCAGATCCTATCCACTGCTATTTCCAAAGGAGTTACGGAGCTGTACCTTAAAATACTTTCCAGGTAGTAAAGTTGGGTAGTTGGGGTATTCTGAGCATCTGAATTAGTCACATCAGGCAGGAACCAATCTTCTTATATGGCTTACTGCCATCATCATTGAGTTAGCATAGGAGAAAAAAAATGGACCACTGCTGTATTGTAAATACAGAACAAAAAGTCATTATGTAAGATTTGGGTTGGCCTTATAGAAAATTTTGGATTGGCCAATTATTTTTTTTAATGAATAAATGATTTGTTACCTGGGAAATGGTCGCTTTACTTGAGAGCAAGTGATGTTTCTGTCTTTAGCATGCACAAATTCACGTGCTTCAAGAAGAACTTGAGAAAATGGTTCTTCCGACCATTGGTCGAAGATGGTAGGTTTCCTCTACAGTGTAAACTGGACCTCTCTGAGACCAAAGGACCAAGAAATTTAAGGTAATTCTTCTCAAATGAATGGGCTGTGGACTCTCATGTCTCCAGCTAACCACTGAAATATGGAGATTGAAACCTATCAGTCACATCAATACGAATAACTGCTTTAATAGTGCACAATGAAAAGGAATTTGTTACAAGATTTGGGAATAGAAATTAAAGGTTACTAGGACAGTTTATTTTCTCCTGTGCTAATATAACTCTGCTGAGCCCCACAGGACAACTGCCTGTCATGGGCCTTAAATTAAGTCCACTCTTCAGCAGGGTCTGGGAGCACATATGGAAATTTTATAACTTTGCTGAAGTCTCACTGAAGTTGATGAGATTCAGGCATTATCTTTGGGAACAACAAATACTAAAATGTAGGCTGAATCAGATTTCACTTGTTATCATTTAAAGTGTTCTTGTTTGTGTTTTTCAATGTGGACTGCTTAATTAGAAACACAGGTGCATTCACTGTGCTATATTTTGCTTCTCAATTTAAAAAGCCAATTTAAAACTACTGATACAAAGTAAAACAATTACTTGCTGTTTAATTGGTTTTACTAAGAGTCATTTTAAATTAATACATGTTTTTGGGGAATCCATTAATTCATTTTAATTACACAATACAAATATTTATATGTTAAGCAAGCACCCATAAAATGAATCTAGGAAAGGAATAACAGTATTATCAGTTATTAAACATTACTACAAGTTACTTGTGGAATGGACAGCCTCTGTCACTATCATAATTGTGTCACTTACTAATGATTGGCCAATATAAATAAGATTTTCCCCTCCTCTTACATGATATTATTTTGGTTATTTGCTGTACAGACTAACAGACCAACAACTACAATACTTCATCTGTGATGCAGAGAGTAATTCTACCCTACCAAAGTCAAGGCTCCAATGTATTTTACCACGGTCAACACCTACAGAGTTACAAATTACCGGTAAAGTGGAGGTGAGTAGTCCTGACAAGCATGTGTCAGAAACGTTTTGAGCTCCACTTGGAAAAGCAAAACTCAGCCCAAGAGAGACTGTTTATCAGCAATGCTATGCAGCACTTTGGCTACAGAAATGCCCCAGTAGCTTTCCTTGAGCTCTTATGGGCTGTGCTGGCAACCAAAAGCCATTTTTATCACATAGTTACTTGCAGTTTATGATCACATATTATCTGCATATGTAGCGGCATTATCTCTCTCTTGTGCAGGATTCACGGAGAATGCCATTAAGTCAGTCCTTTGGCACTCTCAGGTAAAACGGCCACATTTAAAGCCTGATTCTGTGCACGTTAGTTACTTAAGCAGATTCCCTTGAGTTTACTGCAGGAGAAAGGCAACCCAGATTTGGTCATTAAATTTAGATTCTTTTTGTTCATCTTATTTGCACAGTCAAAAAAGGTATTTGTATTATTTTTCTTTCCAAGGGATGGAATAAAATTAGCTGCATAACA
Source organism: Phaethon lepturus (assembly GCF_000687285.1). Taxonomy (NCBI): domain Eukaryota; kingdom Metazoa; phylum Chordata; class Aves; order Phaethontiformes; family Phaethontidae; genus Phaethon; species Phaethon lepturus. Next base: position 3,426 of record NW_010564102.1, read on the forward strand.
AGTGCCCTCGATCATGAACTATATAAAGCAATGCATTTATTCTGAATTCCAAATACACAAAAGATGTAAGACAGATGAGAAAATAAACCTGCCAAAAAAACAAAGGGTCAAATCTTCCATGCATAGTACAGATCACAGTCCTAAAATGGCTGGAGTAGTCTGAAAATACTATTGCACAGGGGATACCCTAACAGTCCCTCTGACACACCTATCTTAATTGTTGTCTGACTGAGATTTTAGGTACTTCCACGGAGGGACAGTGAGCAGGGGCAGGCAGGTTCATCTCATATAACTGCTTAATCTTTAATGCAGTTAATGGAAAACCTGAAGAATCAAAGAGACCAATCCAATCTGCCTAATGTATGCGCTTCCTTCTTCCCAACGGCTATATACAAAATTTAAGTGCCTCTAGACAGCAATCCAATCCACTAAAGTTAAACATAAGAATGGTCATACTTGAGATGAGAGCACAAGTCCACCTCGGACAGTGTCCTGTCTTCTAGAGTGGCCAGACCAGTACGCCCATTCACCAACTATTTAAAAATGAAGGATTTTTTGAGAAAGAGGTCGTCTTTACAGATTTACTAACCCCTTCATAGGTTTCCTTTTCATGAGAAGATGAATGTTTGCCTCTGATTGAGGCTATAGGAAAGCAATAGGAAACATCAGGTGCTGTTCTCCACTGTGGATCCAGGTCCTTTAGGTCTTTTAATCTCTGAGTGTGCTCATCAATTGGATTAGCAGCAGTGGGGCTCTGCTTTTGCATTCTAGTCTAGGGAGGAAAGAGGGTGGCCCTATTTTCGAGGCACTGAGGGCAATTGAATTGACCTCACAAGCAAGTGCTCTCTCCAGGAGACTATCAGATTGAGAGGACTCTATCTTTCTTCCCAACACCGCAGGCAGGCATACACAGCTCATGAGGCAGCCAGAGAGGAGCTCAGACAATATCTCACTCCCACCGAACACCTTGCACCAGCTGGGCAGGCGGAAACCCTGGCATTTTGGTCCATGTGACCTACAATCCATGCCCTTTTTATATGACACCATCAATGGCTACAAAAAAATCCAAATGCAAAACAAAGAACCTAGTCCTGGCTATAAGGTTAAAGGCCCAGAGCAATTTCAAATGATGTAGGGAATTATCAAATGAATTTAGGTGCCTACCAGGTCAGGCAGTCCTGGGCAGCTGAATGGACTGGATTGCAGTCTGAGACCCTGGGCAGAATGGATTCCAGCCAATATTAATAATTGCTTTACTAGTGGTTAATTGAGGTTCTTTGTTTAGTATCTACAAATTATAATTTAGGGTTTGAGGCATCTGTCATTTCCTTTCACCGAAAATTAAAACACCTAGATGACAGTATTGTTATTTTTCAGTTCTTGTTGAAAAGCATCAGTTTTGAGATCTTGGGGTTTGTCACGTTTACTCTATGTAGTTCAGGGTTTTCCTTTCTTTCTTCGGTCCTTTGGAAAAATGATCACAACCACGAATATGCTCTGGGAGACCACCTTTCACCAGGGGGAATCATTCATCAGCAATGCTACCAATTTTGTTTACATTGAAAAGAAGAGTGAGAACTCTACGCCACCATTTTTCTATTTTATTTATGCAATAGTGTAAAAACCAACTCTGTATTAGGCAAAATACTAGGACATGAAGCGTCTACTTACATTCTGACTTTACTGCTTTCTGACACCCGAAGTCAAAATAGGTTAACTATGAAGAACATGAAATAATTGCAATCATTATCACATAAACTGCACTGTACAAGATTTTAGAGTGGTTTTGGGCTACATCTATCTTTAGCTTAGACCCATGGTGTAAAGTCCCACTGATGCTAATACCAAACCCCAATTCAGGGGAGTGTTCCAGAGAGCCAGGTGAAAGCCAAAGTTGCGATGTGGTTGGAGTATTTCATTCCTATGGTGCGCGAGAAACTCCTCTGCCTAAGAAATAGCAGATATTATTCTGTTGATGTTACCTCCGGCAGAGCCTGACGGGAGGCAGTGGTAAAAATTCCCAATCTGCGCCCTGCTTTGCTGATTTTTAATCACTATGTATCAAGATAAGAGAACTTTAATTACTTATACCAGCGCAACATTTTATGAGATTTACGATAAGCCTTAATTTCAATCCATTTGCTCTTAAAAAAAATAAATTTTTAAGAACGCCTCAGCTCAGTTGTACTTTTTTATCCTTTATTTATGCTTTGTTTAAAATTACCAGAGTTGATAAAACTGAGCGCGGTTGCTTTGCACCTTTCAGAAGATGTGTGCGCATTAAACATATTGGCAATATTTATTTATTCTGCCATCTGTCCCACTATCCCCACATTTTCAACAGTTTGGCCTAGAGAGGGCCAAAAATCACCTGAGCATCATAAAACGAGTCCCCGTCTGTCAGCGTAACACATTGAGACCACAGCTGCTGTCCTGCTGCCTGATTTAATGAGGTTCCTAAAGTATGTGGACAAGATTGGGGCTCTTGGTTGCCATGGCGATGGGAGCGGGAGCTTTGAGTGGGTGTCAGCAGCATCCCGATCAATATGAATCAGCTCACGGCCCATCAGCCGTGGCGATGCGGTGGCCGCGGCGATGCAGATGCGCCGGAGCCCGTCCTCTTTGCCTGCACCGGCACGCCGGAGCGTGCCAGGCGGATGAGCGGCTCACTGCCGGCTCTGCCCCGCCAGAGCTGGCTGCGGCTCGGGCTGTGGCATCTGTCGAGGGAGCAAAAGTCTGCCCTGAGATAGACACGTTATTTTTTTCCTCTGGCTGCCCAGTCTCTCATTATTTTGCAAACCTCACATTTCTTATTCCCACTCCGAACTCGATCGCTTCCCTCAGGTACCGGGAGAAACTTGGTCAATACCGTGTTCCTCAAAGGAAAAGGATTCTTCCGTGATTCACTCAAACATCTCTGAATTTCCCACCGCTTTTCACAGCATGCTACTATACTAGAGTAGTAACATTTAGCATCTACATTACTGAGGTCAAATGCTTTTTCAGTGAGTCACTTCACCTGTTTTCACTAGACAAACATTCACGTGCAATTTGTGTTTCACGTAGATGTTTCCTCACCCAGAAAGAACTGAAAACCAGAGTAGCAATCCAGTGACAGGGAGCAAACACGTCATGCCAGATAATTCAGGTGGGATTCCCACACGTTTCCACCACAGCAGACAGGGACAGATTTTTTTTCCCCCATATTTTAAAAGCTAAAATGTTTAAATGTATTTTTTCTCCTGTGCGGGAACATGAAAGGGGTAATTCAGCTATTTAAGTATACCCACAGCATTTGAACCTGCATGAAACATTGACTCAGACAGTCAGTCACCCCCCCCAAAAATACCCGACAGCTAAACGTATTTTAATGACTGGTTCAAATCCCAGTTTACCACCTGATAGCCTTTCAAGATGATTCTTCAGATCCAAAGGAAGCTGCTTCTTGCCCCTTTCCCACCCCTTCTTCTGACAGGCGCACTCAGACATTATCTTTCAGCCCAGAATATTAAAGACCAAACAGCACCATATCAGACGGATTAGTCACACATGTTTACATTGCATTCGCCATTCAACCTAGCTTGTCCTCAGATGGATCTTAACAATAAAGCAAACAGTTACACTGTGTAACAACCAAAGTGGGTCATCAAGACCTCTGAACAAAGACAGAGAGGAAATTAAAGTGTTTGGAGTTTAAATAGTACAGAAAGCAGCATAAGATGTCATCAAAGTTGGTACCGACTGACATTTAACAAAGTATCACGTTAGGTCTCCAAAAATACTATAAATATTTTGTAAGGGTAGGTGGTAAAGCAAACCACCATAATGGCAAATATTTAATCCCTCTGGGAATCACCTTAGACAACAGGATCCACCTTTCAAGTAAAGAAATTCCCCAAATAACCCACTATTTTCCATCTGAAAAAGCATCGGACCTGTTCTTGACATGGTATTTTGTCACTCCTTAAATCCTTTGCAGCCAGAGACGGAAAACAAATTCCAGAGGAATTCACATGGGGGGTAGGAATTTCCTTCTGTAAAAACTAGTAACATCATTTTTGTTACAGTTCCAAGCAGATGTTACAGCATAAGATGCTCAACAAATTGAAGCATTCAGTGCTAAGCCCTTAGGAACTATGTTGCACAAGCGATGCACTCCGGACAGCACGGTACATGTCACACTGTGGCATGTCACTCATTTAAATTGGGCAATAGTGCAAACACGGGGAACAAAGCCTACGCACTTTTATTTACAGCTAGCAATTTATTTTACGCAATTTACCACAGCAACAAGTATCACCACAGATTTGTTACAGACTGAATTTCCTCATCAAGTTGTTAACACCTTCAAAGACAGAGCACTGTTTTGTACTTTCATGTCCAATTTTCCTGTGGCGGCTAGGGTGGCCAATGGACGTCTACAACCTGTAGCGTTCTTTCAGTTAAAGGAATTCATGACTTGGAGCCAATCCAAAACATGCTGATCTACAGAACAAAATCCATTGCTCTGCTGGTGCTAACTGCCAGTCCTGGTTAGTCCTACCAGTCATAGCAAGAGGAGACAAAAGGCAAAGGCACGTCTAAAGTCCCTCGTGAGGAGTGAAGCGCTTCGGCAGTGCGCCGCAATGATGCATCTCACATTGGCAAACCTGTCCTTTGGCAAAAAGCTAACTCTAGTGTGAGGTTTCATCTAGTACTTTTCAATCAAATTGGGCTTTATGGCATCCTTGTGACACCCTTGGTTTCCTTAGATTAACTTGGAAAAAAGAAGCTACAATTCACTTGGAAACAGCACTGAGGGCTGGTGACATCTTACCCTGCAATTACACGGGCTTCAGCAGGTGGTCATGAAATGCTACACTCCATACAAAACATCATCCCACTGTGCCCATACATGTTTGCAACTCAAGCACAGGACCTGGCCCCACCACTCAAAGTCAAGTCTAGAAGAGCAGATAACATAACCTGTTCACTCAACAAGATACTCGTACTACTCATTGCCCAACCTATCAAAACTGTGTTTACTCTACCTAACAGCTTGTGTGGTATCTTCATGATGGCCAGTCCTCATTTAAACAAGAAATAAACCCAACAGAGATGACCTTCTTGTCATTGCAAAGGCAAAAAAGCCTGTTTTACCGAACTCGGGGGAACTTGGTTCAAGGTTCAGAATAGGCCTGAAGGAAAAGGTAGCACATACCTAACAAAAATTGACTCAGCTTCCCAAGGGCAGTCAACTGAAGAATGGCACTGTTGTCCAAGATATTCAGCATACTGCAGGAGCAGACAGACAGGTAGAAAAGCACCATCAACTGATCTGCTCATTGTATTTCATATTGCACTATGAGTCTTTCCTTCTGCTAGGAATCTCTCACCTGGGTTAAACTTCTTAGACCAACTAAACCAGAGCATCCACTGAGTGGGCAGAAGAAACTTCCTGTAATAGGGAACTAGGATGAATGAATCAAAACCACCCCTGAAAACCTAACAGTGATATCTCCATCGACACCACCAGATAACGGTCTTAAAACTTGACAGTATAATCCTCCTCAGTTATTTCCACAGTGGTAATTTCCACACAAAGCATTTCTCTAAAGTTGAGTAGTCCAGGCAACTCTGGTTTGGGATTATTTTTTTCCTTCTATTTCATGGAATATATAGAAACTTTTGAAAAAGTTTCTAAACATTTCAGATTGAAGTAGTTTTACAATATACAGACTCCATATTTGTTATAGTAAATGAGAGCTCTGTTCCACCTTCTGCACAAAGACACAATTCTGACTTACATCCCAGCTTGAATATTTTAAGTTAACTTCAAATCCCTTCATGAAATGGATGTTTATTCTTGGGGCTTTTATTTGCAATTTTTGGCATAGTGTGATTTGTTTTATATTTACTTTTCCCCACTATAGCTATAATCTCCTCTTTCAGGATAGTGAAGTGTTCTTTAATTTGCTTTTATTTTGCTTCATACACTCGTTGCATCTCATAACAGAGCTTTGAAGGGCTCCCATTCTGCTGAAAAAGTTCCTATGGATGCTGTACTCGCTATAAAATACGATGAAATTAGTTAAGCAACACGATTCCCCAAACACACATCATTGACATCGGTCTCCATGACTCTCTATTACAGGGAAGCATCAGTCCATAATAAGACCATATACAACAGGGAGTGATGTGATCAGAGCATGTCCTACTGAAATACTTGTTCTTATGAAGTCCATGAATATTGCTTTTAAGTGTAAAAAAAGTAATCTATTCTAGAAGAGACTTATGAACAGAAAGGGGGAAAGAATACTCTCTGATCTCTTGGGCCGAGCTCTCAAGACATCAATGACTATGCACTCATTTATAATCTCCACTAATTTACTGGCTGCCCTAGAGACACACTTTGATCTTTGGGAAGATCTACTGTATCTGCTTTGCAACAGGCAATAAAAATCGTAACCCCTTATAATAAAGAGGTGTAAATAATGTAGTCATAGCATCTAGCCCCCAATTCATCAAGAAAGATGCCACCTTCCACTCTACATTCATGGCATAAATATTCATCATCAGCATGGGAAGGCATGGCTATGTACAACAGGTTTATTTAGTAGATGTCCTTTTTCTGCAAGTATGTGTGCTGTGTGAGAGTCTATATATTTAGTGCCCAGGATTAATTCCACATTTTGAGCCCGTGATGCAGTTTGCATCACAAAGCTGGCTCTTTGGTTAGTCAAGTTGCTGTCATTATAGGAGACTTCTGTTTTTCAGGTTTATTAATCTGTAGCCTTGGGTATACATGGCAGCGTCTCACAGCCACGGCTGCACAGGGATAGGTACTGCAGGAGGTACTTCGCAGGAGAAGAAAAGCACATTGCTACCTCTTTGGCCAAGAGCTAAGACCAGGGGCTGCAGGTGCAGAGCTGCGATGGCAGAAGGAACGGGGTACCGCTGGTGAGCGTGAGGGGCAGCGCTGCCTGCACACCCAGCACCTAACCACTCTCACTGCCCCACGTACAGCTCCGAGAGCTTCAGTGGCACCAGTTTCTCCTTGCCACACCACTCTGAGACAGGGAAGAGGCCTCTTACTGCTTTCTACTATTCACTTCAAACCTCTTCCCGCTGACTCTCAGGCCCAGCT
>NW_010564102.1:10573-55476 GCF_000687285.1 Phaethon lepturus
CCTCCCCGCTTCTTCGGCGGTTCGGCCCCACTCTAACTCACAAAGCACACAAGCAGCCATGGAGCCGGCGTGCCGTTTGCTGCCACCGCGCCATTCGCCCTGCTTGTGTGCCATTCCCTTCCCTCCACCCTTCCGCATGTCTTGTCTACTGCGATCGCAATGCTGAGAGCTGTCTGCTGCTCGGTGTTTGTACGACAGTCAGCCCCCAGGCATCGCCAGGAAACCTGTGAATAAAACAAACACTGGAAAACCTATTTGCTTCAATATTGAAATAGGGTTTACTCAATATGGAAAAGTAGTTCAGGGATAAAACAGAGTAGTTTTTCAGGAGTTCACAATTAGAATACAAGAGTTTAGGCAGGAGGTTTTGTTGAATGCTGTGTCCTACAGACATTGTTGAGGAATTGAGAAAAAGCAAACAGCTTCTCAGGGCAGGGAACAGCCAGGCTAACATAGCTAAAGATTTTTATTGTTTTTTCTTTCATTAAAGCGCGGCCCAGTGCCTAACAATCACAAAAGGTCACTTCACGTCTCCCACAGAAAAGAGCCATCGTGCAGCCTGGCACTCCGTGCAGTGCAAAGGGCTCCTCTGCTTTACAAGACAGAAACACTCCTCTGAAGTTTCTGCTCTCAGCAGTGGAAGTGGGATGCTCCGCACTGCTGAAAAAACAAGTCCAGAAAACCCAAATGAAACTCACAGAAAAGCAAGGCCCCAGAACTGACAGACATTTTTTAATATTTTAGCCTAAATAATGAACAAGGCTCCCAAACAAACACTCTTAGGATTAGCCAAGATTATGAATGTTACAAGACTGTAAAACAATAAAAATCAAAGCCAAATTTAACAGCATTATTTAGCATATGGTACAGCTAGAGGAAGGATAATAAAGTAATTCAAAGAGCTAAAAGTCCCCCATTATAGCTTCTGAATCTGTAGATCTTTTGTACAATTTTGGCATACCACGTGTAAAGAATAGCAGCAAGAAAGAAATCCAGTTATCGGGGCTGCAGGAAATCCCATGGGAGGCATTTTTCTTAATTGTGTATCTAAATTTCATTTTGCTGGAATAAAATGGATTAAATGTTTTCTGCAGCTTTAGGAATGAGGCATAAAGCACCACCAAGAATCACAGATCTCCTCTGCATTCACTTTCTGTAACCCAAGGCCACTCTGGAGGAGCAATCCAACACAGAACAGGATTAATGCCATCACATTTATGTAAGCTTGGGTTTGTCACATCAAGATTGGCTTCCTATCCCAGTGTACCTATCTAGGAATCATTTGCTTAACAAACAGCGCAGTGCATACACACGATCTCTCGGCGGGATGCTTTCAGCCATATCTGTGGCTGAAGTGGATAGCAAATTGCCGACGTGCAAGCCAGTCGATATTGAAGCAAAGAACAGAATTGCCGCTGGCTTGGAAGAGGTCTCCTTTGTAACACTGCGGGTGCAGCGGGGTTGGTTTCTTTCTTACGAGAAAGCCCCTCTTCAGTGTCAGCAATGAAATAACACTACCATATGCCTCTATACCTGTCCACACTTGTTGATGCACGGATGCGAGACAGCACATGCACAGCATGGGAAATGAGAGAATACACATCTGGATGCCAAAAAGCATTTATTGCAGCAGTTGCTCTGGGAACTGTCCTTCCCACTGAGTAGCCAGTTACACAAGGCTGGAAATATTACCATAGGGTAGGTAGTTCCAATAGCAGATTAAAAGTTAATGGAAAGAATAGAAACACAGTGGTATTTGGGTAAAGAGAACTAGAAGCACAAATACACCTCCTGTCCCAGAACAGACACATGTCCTTGGAGGAGTGAAATGGAATTAATTTCATGTGTAACCAAAGTCAAGAGGAGACAGTGCAGATACAGGCATCAGCATGAAGCACCCTGCTCACCTCGGAGCTCGGCTCAGGAGAAATAAGGAGGCTTTTGCACAAGTGAGGCCAGACACAGCTGACCTTTGTTCCCCAGAAATTATCTGGGTTTGAGGGGCCTCGGTGTTGCAGAGACACGTAGCGAAAGGCAGAGGTGTGTAACCTACAAACGGGCAGCCCACTGCAGCAACAGAGGCAAGCTCTGCGGCTCCTGGTGCACCCACAACATCTCCTGAAAGTCTGAGCAACAGGACCCGGAGCAAAGGCTGGTGCAGGATCCAGTTTCTGGATGTTCCACGTCAAGTGCCAGAGAAGGACCACAGACTCCAGACTGGATGGACCCGACGTTTTCCCCTGCAGACTCCTTTCAGGCCCTGTCTCACACATCTCATTGAGGCTCCCACACTTTGCAGATCCTGCTACAATGAGACAGGTCATTTCTCTCCACTGCAATATCCTCTCCCTGGTCACAACTGTAGAGGTTTTATAGGAAATAGCTTGACCAGGTTGCAATGCCTATAGGAGTAAGAAGATTCTTCTCCCAAGGAGATATGGACACCACGGAAGTGTCTCCACTTGGTCCCTCAGAGCTGCAGTCTCATGTGCTCCCCATGCCCCATCCATGTCATACCGAGTTCTTTGGCAGCAGCGGCAGCAGAGGAAGCCACTGAGGTCTGTACGTGCTTTACATACACATACACAACTAACAATTGTATAGGGTCATATAACTAGAATCTATCCATATGGAAACTCATTCCATGTACGGAATAGCTCTCATAGTCAGAAAAGAGAGGAAGCAGGAATTTTTTTTCTGGTGAAAAGGCCAGCCACAAAGCCCTGGCATGATTTCCCTGCAGGCTTTCTGCTTTCTTGTAAGTGCCTGTGACCAAAATTAATGACCAAACAGCCAAAGCTAATCACTCACACTGTTTTCAATAAGTGAGCTATTCATACCCATTACAGATTATACCTCACATTTATTCTGAACCTTTCGTCCTAAGAATATAAGCGTTCTTTACAAAACTGCAACACAGAAATGGGACCCAAACCACTAACTTCATTAGAATTAATGATTAATATTACCCAGAAGCCAGCCCTAGACCAAACACCAATGTATACAGTCATTTTCTCAGACAGAAACAGAGATGCTCTGTAACGTCACTTCACAGCAACAGACTGGAGGGAAGGAGAAACCCAGCATGATAAACTAACAAGGAAGGAATATTTAGGTGGGCAACATTTAGCTTTAGCTACAGGAGGTATGCATTTAACCCCCAGGAGAGGCATTGAAGGTATTATTGTTGCAGGTCACTTTATTGAGATGTAACTGTCACACAAATGACATCTGTGGCCATTGTGTAGGCATCCTAACCACCACAGGCCAGGGGTGTCCCAGCAGCACAGGCAATACTGAACATTCACATCCCACAATGTGAGCGCAAGGTTTGGCCAGAGCTGCAGCTGGGCCATGTCTATGTGGAGCAAAGTAGAAGGAAAAAAGGCAGAGAGGGCATCTGAAACAGAGACCTGGGGTACAGGATGGGGAGCGGCGCCTGGGGGAGTCTGGCTGGCTCTCTGCTGACCACGGGATGGAAAAGAATGAGATTTACTGCTGCTGTTGGGGGGACTCCTCACACCCTATTCCTGTCAGCTATACTGGCCATGCTTTCCCTCCCAGATGACGGTTTGCTTCGCAGCAGAAGCCGCTCTGGCTATCCGGGGGCTTTGCTGTGGCAAAGCAGGCAGTGGATAAGGGCTGTGGCCATTTCGCTTCCCGTACGGTCTCCTGCTCCAGGCAACTGCCTCGTTTGCCTGAGCCTAAAGGGAAACCTAGCCCGGTTATTTTCAAGATGTCACAAAAATAATTTATTCAATACCAAAATACTCCTCAGTCTGACAGACATTAGAGCATGGTATACGCCACTGCTTAAGTTGCCCTGGCAGAAAGCCAGAGAAATGACGTTCAAATAGCTGAAGTACTGTGGATCACACTAATGAAACATAGTAGAACTTGATCCTGTAATTTGTCCTGGATAAATGAGCTATTTTTTCCATTCATACCACATCTTTGTCAACTATCCATTCTGGGAGGGCTGAATCTCTATGACTATGGGTGTAAGAGATGAAATTAACTCATGGTATATAACATGTGGAAAAGAATGTATGTAACAAAGCACATCTTCAGTAAGATGCTCAGACTCAAACATGTATTGATCCTTTGATTCTTCTAAATTATCTTTTTTTAGGGGGGGGGGAAACAGAAACGTAGAACAAAGATAACTTTGTGTCCTGGAGTGAGCGCAGACATGGGAGAGCACAGCTCACTCCTTTCTGTGGCTCCAGGGCCACCCTGTCCTCACCTTCCTGCCCCAGGCCCTTCTTTCCCCCCAAGTATTTCAATGCTGTTGTAATCTCTTTCTCAACTTTGCAACAATTACTTTTTTTTTTTTAATATAAAAACTAGGACTAAGACTCCTTCCATCTGTAAGAAATCTTTCTTTCCGTGCCTCATCTCCACCAGATACCAGAGTATTTGCAGTGAGCAGGATGTAGAACAAATCCTGCTGTGGCCTCTCCATCACTCAGGCAGGGGTTATTGTCAAAGCTTCAAGATAGTCTCAAATCTCACTGGAAACTCTTTGGTTTCAGTGGGGAAACCAAACACTGGTCAGAGTGGCTTTTTAAGAGTTTTGATTTTCTGATTTCATTGTAGTAAGTATTCATATTTTCTATGTTAAAAGTTTTGTATTCTGCCTTGCTGCACTACGCTCCTACTTTGGAATTTCAGACACCTCTGGTGTGAAAAGTAAATCTCCACTTTAAAGTCGGGAGAAAGAAATTATATGCCATTTGCTGGAACAGGTTTCACACCAAAATGGGAGTGGGGAACATGCTTCTTCCTCATAATTACCACAGAATTTGTACAGAAGGAATCTGACACAATCAACAAAAATATGAACAAGAAGAAATGTGTGTTAATGAAATATCATGTACTTGGAATCGATACAAAGATCACGACAACTCGTAGGAAGAACACACATTTCTGGGGGTAGGAAACTCCAGCTGCAATCATGCTCTAAGTTTAGCAGAAATGGCCCTACCACTGAGTAAAATGTCATGGTATAAAATGATAATATATGGAATTAAGAAAACTTTTGGAAAATTATACTAGGGGTTCTTTTCCTAAATGGATAGTCATGTTTAATTAGATTTAAGAGAAAATATGGCAAGAGATCCTCACACAACAGAGCAGAGTGCTGTTAACTTTGGCTGCTTCCTGAATTTGCAATGAGATTTCTACTATAAAAACTGTTTTGCCATTGAAAACATTAAGGAAAAATTGCCTTACTGATCAAAGAATGCCCCCTTTTGGAGCATCCCAATCACATAGACCATAGGTACCGCATCAAGGCAGCTCTGAACATCACATTCATGTACTAAGAATTTTTTTCCTGCTTGGAAGACCATGTTGTGCAGATTAAAAATGGAGTTCACTTTATGTCCCTGACTCATGAATGTATTACATACGTAGACTAACGTTAACTAGTATTATTTAGCATCTGTCAGCCTATTGGTGCACCAAGCCAGTTGGTTGTGTCATTTGCTTTTCCTGACCAATTTTATAATTAATTTCTAACTATATTGACTTTTCAGCATGGCGTTGAGCTTCATTTCAAAAGCAGCAGCTAGTAAAAGTTAATGACCCAAAAATGTTACTATTTTAAGCTCATGGTGGACCAACCAATCACTTCTAACCATGGAGTTAAGGGTTTTGCTTCATAGCTCTGTGAGAACACAACGGCTGAAGGCTGCAGCAGCCGCACATCCCAACCTCTCCGGTCCCTTCCATCCCTAGTGCTTGGGCAGCACCACCTAGAAGCACTTGGTACTTCACAAGTTACCCCTCACACGCGACATACAAGCTCATTTCAGTCCCAACTAAATAATACCTGCCCTTCTTCAAGGGCTATCACAAGGAATCTACCCAAAATCTATTTACAAAATCTAACAGATTTTTGCAGCCTGATACTTGAAGGCAAATACACATGTGTGCTTTGTAAATGGTGAAATCCCAAGGTGGCTCCCGGGCATCCACACACCCCATCCCCTCTAAGCAGCTCTGCAGTTGCCCTGCAATCTCCCTAACAGTCTCCAACTCCATCGCCGCAACCACTGCGGGCGAAGCAGAGGGGAGGGAGTAGTTCTGCCCCTTTCAGGATCCTTGCAAGTAGGCGGTAGTCCCATTTCTTTCTTCTCTATCTCCAGTTCCCATTACAGAAGACATTGGAGCTTCTTCCTTCCAGTCTAGGACAAGGTATTTCTCAGCGGAGCAACTGTTCAAGAGAGGGGAGCGCAGCACGTGGGGGGCACTGGCAATCCTCTCTGGCCTTTACAAGGGTGCGAGTGACTGACAGATGAGCCAGGACTAAATCTCTGAAGACAAATCTTGGGGCTTTGACCTTTAAACAATACAAAATCCCTCAGAGAAAAAAACCCTTAAATTCAGGGCTTAAACTTCTGAGGAGTTCCTTAGATCCATTTCAGATCCAGGGGTCCAATTTTACAGCAATTATTTTCAGCACTATTTTGCTTCCGCTAGGAAAAAAATAATCCAGATACTACTTTTAGACAGAGAGTTAAGAATAGGAAGCAATATGGGCACATTCTAGCAGCTGGAAAAATTATGCCTAGAATTAAACAATATAAGCGGACAACATAAAGCAGGGCTGTTCTTTCTCATTTGCTTTTTTTTTTTTGAAATGTCACAGATAGAGCCTTTATTACAGCACCACATTCCACCTCAAGCAATGGATGTCCAATTGCATCTTTTAAGAAATATTGCAGAAACACATTAACACTGGAATTAAGTAGCTGGCACTATTTGTTGCCCTTGATTTTTGAATTCTTATTGGCTTTTATTATTTTCTCTCCCTCCCCTCAACAGAACAAGATAATTAGACAGAAGCAAATAAGACGTACAGAGCTAGAAAACAGAAGAGCCTGACATGTGTAGTACATGCTGTCAGCCATATGGCATTCTATATATATTGTTACAGATGAAAATTGCACCACACACTGCGCTGTACATTAACACTGGAATGGTATACAGTAATTCATGTGCATAAACTGATACTATCCGCTGTGTTGGCTAATAGATTTTTGAAGTTTTCTCCATAGCATTTTATTTTAAATGACAGTGTTTTCTATTAATGGGTGGGCACTGTCAGTTTGTTGACCCCGGTCGGGAAAGATGTCTTTTTGTTCAAATGGCAGCCATCATTTCTGTGAAGTGATGCATGTAAAAAAGCCAGTAAATGCAATTCACCTCACACGCGGCTGTCACTCAATTTGACATCTACATGTTGGAGTATTTTCTCAAAGTTTTCTCCATGTGACCTGCAAGTTAAAGATCAGGGAGGTTACCTTCATCCAGCCCATGCATGTGTCAATCATGCCCATCTAAAAAATGAAAGTTACAAATAAACTGCAGCTACTATTTATACTCTGCTGCCTGTCCCATCTTTTTCACATCAATCTTGCCGTTTCTCATTATAGCTCCATCATGTCCCCCCCCAGCTTCTTCTTTGTGTATCCCAGATTAAGTTTCTTTGTTTTTTTTCCGCTGTCCTTCTGAGCGTGTAAAGTCCTTTAATGCCTTAGCTCTCTTTTTCCCCCTGTGATAACTTTGAAAGGAAACTTAGAAAAATATTAGTGGTCTTTTTAAAACAATGCATGGCTACAAATCAAATACAAACTCCTTCCTTCATAGGGACACATAGGAAGTCAGGGAAGTAAATACAACTCCACAGTCACCTGAAGCTGAACTATCCTTTCTGTGCAAAGTTGTTAGAGCAAGTTGAGAGATCTGCCAAAACGCAGAGCTGGGGACCTGTCCATCGTTGCCACATGGGCCACCCATGGGGCTCCCATGCTGCAGCACTCCCCTGCCTGTGTCAGTGGGGATGGACTGGTTGTCCATCACACAAAAATCCACTTACTAAGGATTCAGGTGCACGGGAAGGAAAAGGTTTATTGGTGTATCGGGAAGGATGAGGTTAAATTTGACCCTAAGTGGGAAAACAGACAGCTCAATAGTTTGAGACCCCCGAGACTTACATTTCCTGCATTTTGAGATGTTAAATGAAAAAGGTGTTTTCCAATGTCATTGGTGCATTATTGTCACTGCCTATTAGAGATAAGGCATTTTATACATGTTGAAAGTTGACTTGAACAGAATTACACCAAGGAAAAAAAAATATTACTGAAAAACATCTCTTCCAGTATTCAAATTCCTCCCTGTACTTCAAAAAAATGCTTCATAAAATCACGACCTCTTCCTAATTAACACAGGCAACTCTGTTCCCCAACCCCTGAACACTGAACTGAAGAATAGCCTAGAAACTGCCCAAGTAATCCAGAATAACTTCAGCAAGAATAAAACTTGATGGGAATATAAAAGGACACTCCTTCACCCCCAGCAGCTTGGGATCAAGTTTCTTGTACTTGTACAAGTAGTCTTGTACTTGTACAAGGAGATCTCATCTGAAATATCGCAAAAAACACAATCTAGATGAGAAAGAAGGAAAAGCTAGGGAAGGTCCCTCTCAATTACAGAGCAGGACCACACAATCATTTTTTTTTCTTACATTTTGTTACCAAACACCTAGCTTGAGTTTCAAATATTTTCTTTGTTTCACTGTTAAATCCCAGTTCATGGTGGGAGACAAGGTGCCTAGGGGCGAGGCAGACACATGCAGAGCCTCATCTTCAAATGACTCACGACGTTGTTCAGATATGGTACATGGGGTTTTCCAGCCTTGGACATCTCCAGAGAATCCAGAGGCAACAGAATATTTTCTGCCTGTCTCCAAAGGAATATATTACCAAGCACCATCTTGTGGGCAGACAAAAATAAGTTATTGCGGTGCAAAGAGCAGAAAATACTTTTTGGCTTGAAACGTTACGCCAGCGAGTCACTCTCAGTATTTCTTTTCTGCTCCATCAACATTCGAGTACTTCCTATAAAGAAGAACTGGCTTAACAGAAAAGACGCACAGCAAATACATGAAAATATCTCCATATATCCGAATATATCTCCAAATATCTCAGTAGTTGGGTTACTTTCCTCAATGGTGGGAAATGCAAACTCCAATGTTCTCAGGCAAAAGAGGGGGTTGAATCTAGGTCTGCTTCATTCTAGGCAAGCACTCTGACTCTTGAACATGAGCAGGTTGGGACCATCATTTCCCTAGTTTCTTCTTTGCTTTCAAAGATTTCATTTGAAAAGGGGGAACAAAGCCAAAAAAAAAAAAAAAAAAAAGAAAGAAAGAATGGTTTGAGCAAACCTAGTATTTCCCTCCACCATTTTAGTCTGGCTGCCAAATTTGGGGTGGGGGAGGAGGTCACCCAGCCAGAAGCACAATATGTTCAGTCTGCAGAGCAGCTCTGCTGTGGGCTCCCAGTGGATATGCTTCTGTGGGCCTGCCAGATGGAGCTCCACACCCTCCACTAAAGACCCTCAGCCCATATGCCGGGACTTACCCGGCAGCTGTACACAGCCCCAATTCTGCTCTTAATAATAATCAATGGAAATAGTTTCATCCTTTATCTCAGAGCACCCATAGAGAGGTTCTTCCAACCTGCCCTGCACCCCAGAGCAAGAAACAGCCCCCAGGCTTCTTCTCTTCCTCTGACCTGTCATGTTCTGCATGAAGCTGAAATTTCTCTGTTCCACTTGCTGACCCCGTAGGACCTTGCCAGGACTTCATCGCATCACTGATGTGGCATAGTTATCTCACTGATTTACATGCACTTCTCCAGCCACGCCAGAAGATAGACAGTCCTTCATATATCACATTCACATGGCCACACCATGCAGCAATAAACGGACTAGCCCAAGTCATTGTTCATTCTTTGGTCACCCCCACCTCGTTCAATGGCCTATGGCTTGCAAAACAGTCCCAAGAACCAAGAACCAGCTGTCCCGAGGAGCTTCCCCCTATTACAAGACACCTTTCTGGAATAAGTGCGTGCAAAGGACACCTAATGTCTGCTGAACTGTCACGTCACACTGACTCTCAGCTCCTCACCGGCTCAGTCCGCTCCTAGAAATTCAGAGGGGAGGTAAAATGTCCACCCTGCTTCAGCTTGTGTCTCTCGAGGGCAAATCTTCTCGGCTAGGCCACAAAACATGAGGAAGTTCTTCTGTTTTCTGACACAGCTAACCGGTGAGGATGGCAGTCTCATAAGGTGATTTGTAGGAACTGTGACTGTATTAAATGACATATTTTACAGCTATTTTGACTGCATTGCTATTTACACTTCAGACTTTCAAACCTACATGAAACCGTCTAAGTTTACCATTTAATTAAAGAACAGCCCCTGGAAATTTTGATTTAGGAGACCCAGCATTTGAGCTCACCTCTGCAGCCCACGCTCGCTGACCAACGGGTCTGTGCTCCCCTGTGCTCACAGGAGAGCTCGGGCACAAAACTCCCTGACGTGGCGACTACCCTCATCATTTTCTCGTGCCTCAGCTGGAGCACAAAGGAACGGACTGAGAAACAGGAGGAGTAAAATATTGCAGTGAACTTTTAAACTAAAATAGCAATAGAGAGTTAGATAATTAAATGGGAAACCAGACCCAAATGTCAAATAAGGAGGGAGACATCAAAGAGAAACAGCAATCTCTGATAAAGATCAAGAGAGAAAACTAAAATTTTTATGGCATATGCTGACAAATGGCTGAAGTAAAATATAACAAAGTAACTTGGTTTAGCAATATTTCTACAGATTGTCTGAACTACACTGCTGCGGAGATCAAAGGATAGAGCTGGAAACAAAATACCAAAAGAAATGACACACTCCCCTTCTACTCTCCCCTCCCCTGTTAAATTCATATTTCAAACCTAAGACTTAGGGGTTGGAAATCTGTAAGAGTTTCTGGAAAGGTCACTCCATCAACTGAACAAGTGGGAACTTTTTATTTGAAATTTCTTTTTAGTTTGTTTTTTGTTTTTGTTCCCCCCCCCTTAGAAAGGTGTTCAGAAGGCAGGTCCAGCCTGTCTCTAGCTCAGATCTTCTCTCAGCTGAGCACCAGGCTGCTCTCTGGGATGCACAGTTCTCCTCTGCCTTTTTGTGCGTGACTCAGTCACATGTCTTCAGCAGATGGGTTTTCTGCATTTTTCCCAACACTGCTCCCATTGTTGTTATTGAAACTTTTCCTCCTGCTTTCGAGCCTAGTCCTCGTCATGTGCAGTTTATCCCACTGGTTCTGATGACTGTGTTCCTCTATCAACAGTTGCAACTTGTGTGCATTGTCTACGAAGAGAATAATCTCTTACATTGGTTTGCTTTGTTGACTTGCTCATCACTTTATCGTACACTCTAGCTAAATATATTTGTCAATTGAGGTGTTTTGAACATTTTGTTAATTAAATAAATTACAGATGGATTTTTTTAAGTTGATTTCCAGTGATCACAAATGCATGATCTCCTCTAATTATTTTTTCCTTATATTTTCCAATTGCTTAAAAATTAAAAAAGATGTTTCATGAGGAAACAAAAAATCTCTGATTTTTCCATCCTACTTGAAAGTCAGCTCTCAGGATAGTTGCTGTATCAAGAGACTGGGAGATAAAGATTAACTCTGACTATATTCTCCTCCTACATGAAAACAAAGACTGTTTTAATAAATGGAACTCAGATTCTTCCTCCTCAATGAAAAATGATTGCACTCAAAAATAAGATAGCCAGGTGAAATCCTGGAGTATATGTTACATGCAGGACTAAACTAGATCTAATGACCCTTTCTGGCTTAAATGAAGTAACAGATTTGCCGGAAGTAGCATATGGGCCATCTACTTTCTGCAAACACATGATAGTTAAAAAGGAAATTGCAAATACATTGGAGGGCAAGGTTTAGCCATTTGACAGGAGGCACAAATGTTGACAGATAAAGTGGTTTAGCCAGTTTAAAATGTCTACTTAGTTTAAATACAAAATTACTCTTCAGTCAGTTCTTGAAAGCTGGAATAGAGTAAAACACCATTCGGCACCATAAAAGGTGTGCAAAATGCTGCAAAGTCTCCAGTGGAGCTTTTGCCATTTTCTGCTGGATCTCAGTGTTTCACCTTGTCTGCAGAGTTAGTAAATACCGATTCCTACCACCAGCTACCAAGAGTAAGACAGCCACAAGCTGAAGACGGATCACAGGGCCAAACTATCGCGGGAAAAGGATGTTTATCGCTATCCAAAGTGCCTCCATTTGCAGAAGAGATGAATTATATGCAACTCAATTTAATATTAAAAAAAATCTGTTCACATCAAGGGGGGGTGTTCAGAATCACAAGTGTTAATTGCCACAGTTTAGAAAAATGTATGTATGTGAAAGAAGAGGCAATGAATTGACCTGGTGGAAACTCACTGTAATATTCACCAATTCAACCTTTATTATCAGATGCTAACAAAGATGAAGTGCATTCTAACTCTTCTTGATCCTTTAGCTTACATGTTTGCAATGAACAAAGTTCAGCAAAATAAACTGTTGATTTTAAAAAGCCATTTGTCTCCTATGTTTAATACATGCTGACATTTCCTCCCTGCTGAATCATCTTTTGCCATTCATTAGACTCATCCACTGTGCCTTTCCTCTGACAACTTTATATTTATAGTTCTGTGTCTTCTATTTCTTTTCATTGCCTCTTAAGACCGTGGAGTCAAAAATCAAACGTGGTGCCAGAAGAGAAGACTGCTATTGGCTTTTTCCACAGCTTCCTCATTTGCTTTTGGATCCTCTTCACTTCTTACCTAAACAGCCCCTCATTCCTTAATAGGTGTAATTCCAGAATATAATGCAATTTACATATTTTATGTGAATTTGCAAAAACTTAACAACCAGCTCCTGTAACTGCTTGCAATAGCACTTGCCTCACCTGGGTTACCTTACCTTCCCTCAAGGAAGCAGTCTGGCACACACAGTCTGTGTTTTCAAGAGAAGGTCTCTTCTCTCTAATTTAGTGTTTCTCTAAGATCAGCACTTACTAAATATTGCTGCTGAGCCTACTTAGGTTGATGAGACATTCTGGTATAAAGCCTCATCTCACATGAGTGTCATGATCCTAGGTTTATATAAGACACATATGAGAGCTAACCTTGGCAAGCTACTGTTTAATCACAAAATAATATAATTTTGAGTGACTTTTTGGTCATTTAGTTCATCCCAAGCCACAAAAAGGATCGTGATACCTATTAACTTCTGAGGCCAACCACATTCCACAGATGGGAGACACCACAACCTCTTCATAAGATCTACTCCAATGCCTTGCGTACCACTCATCCTGTAGAGCCCCTCTAGATTTAAAATGAAGCTTCAAGTGAAGTCCTGCATTCCAAAATAGACAAAACCTCTACTAATTTGAAAAAAAAAAAAAAAAAAAAAAGAATTTGGTCTGTGTAAAAACTCTTCATTCACGGTAGTGTACTAGCTGAGATTTTCGAACTCCAGGAACAAGGAAAAAATCTGTTGTTGCTCATGACAAGCAATAAGCATTCTTTGTTAGACAATAAAGGTTTCTATTTTAATTCCCTGTGACTTCAAGACACAGTGTATCAAATGTTTTTTGTTTCACACTTCACTACCATAGTTTATTTGGAAACAGAAGAGACGACATAGAACAATATGCAGGATTGCAGGATACTTCTAAGGAACAGACAAATCCAAATTACCTGCCTGAAACTCCATGGAAAGTTTCCTACTTAATTTCTACATTGAGCATGGAGTTTAGTACATGTATTGTGTTAGGGAAGGATAAGTGGTGGGAAATTGTTGCTCAGTGGTAGTAATTAATGGTAGTAATTAAGTTTCCAGATTATAAGGCAAGTGATAATGAAGTGTTGATTGTTGCAGGTGAAACAATGACTATGGCATTAAATCCAACGGAGAGTTTAGTACTTGAAGCTCTACAAAGCTCAAAACTTCATAAATAAACCGTTTTCTATTCTTCTTTTCCACCTACAACAGCTGGAAGAAAAACAACAAGCTTGAAACAGATACTGATCTCAGTTCCACCAGCATTACATAATTTTAATACAAAACTAAAGAATGTCAATACCGTTTAAGCCAGTATGAGTACATTGCAGACTGGTCATAGATCTTGTTTTCTGATCAAATTAACCGCCGACGCATGTCCACCTATAAACATTCTCAATCAATTCGTCATTGATCAACACTAGTCTCCCCTCAGCTTTAACAAATTTTTTATTTTATGTGGGAAAAAAGAGATTTTAAAGCAGCTTTGTTTCACATGCTGGCTATTCTTTGGCTAGAAAGGGATTTGTGATTCCTTTTAGTGTACTTCAATACCCAAGATTATATTTGCAAGAATTATTTGAAGTTTCAGAAGGAAAAATACCCAAAGATGAGCAACTCTAAGTAGTTTATGGGAAAAACAAAGAAGGGAGAAAAATAGGACAGAAAAACAATAAATTGACTTTTGGTGATTTCAGAAGGCATGATCTAAGACTTAAGTGTTGCCTTGAGCCGTGGTCCTTGTGGAAAGTTCACCTGGGAGTTTCCAATGCGACGGGGCTGACCCTACCTGTAACTCTCTACGCCAAGTTGCCCTGCTGGTCTGCTTC
Organism: Phaethon lepturus; assembly: GCF_000687285.1. Classification (NCBI taxonomy): domain Eukaryota; kingdom Metazoa; phylum Chordata; class Aves; order Phaethontiformes; family Phaethontidae; genus Phaethon; species Phaethon lepturus. Next base: position 25,099 of record NW_010564102.1, read on the forward strand.
CTTCCCACGGAACAAATTACACCGAGCCCAAACACATTAAGGGTAATAGCAAAGGCAGTCCCAGGGCAGGAGCTGTGACCCCCTACACAAAGGGTCCTGTCCAGGGGTCTCCTTCCCAGCCTAAAGGAGTGCTGGGCATGGAGCAGGGCGGAACGGAGAGCAGAGGCTCAGCAGCGTGCTTCGGAGCGGAACCTCTGGGAGCTGCCTCCAGGGACAGGAGAGAAGGGATCAAGTGGCCGAATCGTATTGTATACACAGATGCACAAAAGTAACCTACCGCTTCGGCTGCTACATGACCCTTCTGCTGCTTAGTGTGCTGCCACTTCAGGACTGGATTTCTTGTATAATCTGAGTCAGTCAGAAATGCGCAGACGGAGAAAAGAAGAAGAAAAAATTGCACAGAAAGTGTTCTATTTTAGTTTAGGCAATGCGTTTTCTAGCTAATTCTCCTATTTAGAACCACCACCTGTGATAGTTATCCACTCACAGCAGACTGCAATGAGACCTGCTCGGTTGGCAGAGCGGGGGGTCTGGCTGGCTGTGCTGCTCTCCCCAGTTTTCTGGTCTGTTATTACCCAAAGAGGCAGACTGCAGAGAGCCCTCCTGCCCCAGGTCAGGCACACAAGCAAGGGAGGGTGGGGGACCCCTCTACCTTTTATCAGGCTTGTGTCATTCAAATCGAGATAATAAGAAGTATTCGCTCTCATGCTCCAGCCCGTAAGATGATCGCCGGCGGGTCTCGGAGAAAAATTTTCCCACACAGCCATGCACAGAGCTGGTGAATAGTCTGTGAGTGCTGTGGTTTGCCTGCAGCCTGTTTTCTCCACTTTGAGATGGCCGCTGGCAGAGACTGGTTAGCACACTGGATGGATCTATAGTCCAGCCCAGTATAGGGACTGAAGCCATACATCAAAGCTGAGGACCACACCTGATGGAAGTTATTTAAATAAAAAAAACAAACAACCTCTGTGCAAGAAGCCACAGAACAATTCTTACTTATTAATTACTGATTTGAGAAACTCGGCACATCAGGAAATCAGCATATGCAGGCACTAAAGAGTTATAATTAATCTCCAGCAACTGTGATCAGAACCACTAACCAATAAGCAGTTTAGTGCAGAGGATTCAGAAGGATTCAGATACACTTGTTCAACGATGGCTAAAGAGGAAAAGCCTTTGCAAACACCTACGTGTGCATGTGCACAATGTCCCTTTTAACAATGATGCACACAACTGTAAACCAAAGATTAAGATATTAAGCTGGGAGTATTCAAAACTTCTGAATTGGGTCTGCAAAAACCAGGACTGAATTTGAAGTTCTTTTATTTTTCTCTGTTTTATATGCCTTTAAGGTAGACCTTGCTCCACAGCTACAAAGACTTTATTTCCTCTTACTTTATTAAATAAAAGCTGAGACTCTCAGAAATAAAGAAGGAATCTAAAAATCTGGAATGTGAGCAATGTAGCAAATAGAGCAAGGCTTGCAATGAAACGTGTAAGCACTGCCAGTACTGTGATTGTCTTTGAAGACATAACAGTAAACTGCTACGCAATGAAGAGGGCACTGAGGCAAACTCAAAGATCACATTCCCCATGGAAAAAAAAACTCAAAAAAATAATAATACAAATTTTAGGTCAAGAATTTAATCTAAAAATATAGAAAATAGTTCACAAGGAGCAAAAAGCAAGAGATATTAAGAGGAAACCTACAGAGGAATGTAGCCTACGGTAGCATTACAGGCTTTTGACTCCGATTCTTACCATCAGTAAGGATTAGCTTTGATTACACAACAGCTCTGTTACTATTAGTGACTTCCCCACTTTTCAGTTGCAATAAAAGCAATGCAAAATATATTTAGTTAATTTTGACACCAGAAATGCAGCCACCAGGCAGTTATTTAACCACAGTTATGGGAAAAGAGTCTCATTTTTCTTCTCTTCCAGAAGAAGATGCAGAGTTCAGTTTGTACTAAAATCAACATAATTATGCGTATACTGCTATTCCTTCTAAAATCTCCCCTATCTTTACCCCATGTAAATAAAACCAACCAACCCTCTAGCCTCAACCTCTCAAGCAATGCTTCCAAAGCACATTTGGTCTTAAAGTCATTGTTCAGATTGAACCAAATAATCTTTCAGCAGAATCAATCAAAACCACCATTTCCGTACATGCACTTCTCACATGAGATTGCCTGAAACTTGAGATTTCCATCTGCCTGCTGTCCTGGTAGGTGGCTAATTCAGCTACAGCACAAATACTCGCATGCACAATAGTAGAAAGTTAACCTACAGCATTCATTCTGTCCAAGGGCTTGCTATATTCTTAGTCAGATGATACCACCACAGAGGGTCATAAAAAGGCAGAGCTCTATATTGCAAATAGTATGACAAGCAGATAAATGCTTAAGCTGTGATCCCTCAATAAATGACGTTAAAGTCTTGTTTTAGGATTAATAGGGTTTCATAACTTCCCAGAGACACAGCAACTCAATACATAATAGGTTTTAGACTGTCTTTAGAGCATCTCTCCTCTGTACATCAAGCCACACAGTCATTAGATTTAAGACCGATCCCATTCAACCCTTTTCCTTTCAACTGAGTGCCCTATGTACTGGGTTGTGGACTCCTGTTTTCACTAGTGTTCACTGGACTAATTAATCTTGAGCAGGAAAAATTAGTAATGCTCCTTTCCCATCCATCTATAACTCAAATAAATCACTTGAGAGATGAGATTTTAATTTCCCTATTCAAAGGAGGAAATAGAAACACATCCCTATTTATGCAACATATTACATTTACTTGTGTGAGTACTCTGATCACAGCTATTTGCAAGACATTTTGGTCTTCAGATCACCTCCCTCCTTCTGCTGTCCCTCCACCTTTCCCCAGCTACAGCTCTGAATCTTTTTGAGGATCAGGCTTGAGTTACGCTTGGAACTCTTCACTTGGTCTTGTCAAAGCTGATACTCGGACCAAGGAGGATTCTCAGGCAGTCAGCAGTGTGGCAGCCAGCTTAAGCATATTTAAGACTACGTTAGCTCTGAAAGGGGTGACCCTGACATCCTTTCCATCCTGAGTGAACAGCCCCAATGATTGTTCTGTTTCAGCTTTAGCAGTCCATGCAAGAAACTAAACTTCCCTTTTCCTTCCTCAGATGAGCGTGCATTCATCAGCATCAGCTTGCTACCTGAACATCCGCATGATTACTCAAGCACCACTGTCAGCACTAGGCAGACTGGGACTATGAACCCGCGAACAAGGAGAGAACCCAGATTGCTCCTTTTGGCAGCATCATGGACTTAAACCATTTTAATTCAGTTGCAAAATATGTTCTGAACTACTTTATAATATTGCCCTGATCCCATCAAAGATAACCAAGAAGACACACACACAAAAGTCTCTTGTCAGTGGACTGGCTCTGCCTATCTCTGCGGGTTATTCCATGTGGGCAGGTCTCCGCTCTCAGGTCCCAGTGCCATTCCGTACAAAGCCTTCCATTCCCAGAGGAGTGAATGAATGACTAAATCAGGAAGACAGAGGTGAAAATAGTATTGCAGCTTTGCTTTTTACTTATTTGCCCTCATTGCAATGGGGTCCAGCTCAGTGTCTGATAGGAGGTTTGCCCAACGTGAGGTATGATGGGACTTTAGCTGTATTTATTTAAACTTTATCTATACTAACTGTGAAAGCCTGATGCAAGCAACACTTTAATCTACTACTAATCATCTAACTGATAAATACCTCCCTGTTTCAAATCCAAATTCTCTGAGGCATCTAGAAGGAACAGGATCCTGCTGATGAAGGACAGTGTTAATACCTCCACTGACTACCCTGGATTTGAAGAGAAAGGTTCAGGTACTGAATCGAAAGTTTAACTCTTTCAAGAGCTCTTTCCTGCCTCATTACTTGTGTGGCCAAGATGGAAATTCACCATTAAAATTTTCAGAGAAAAAGCATTTGGGAAGACAGCTTGAAATACTGTCATTAACCTTACCTATTTGTCCTAGACTAGAATCACAGAACTGTAAATAATTACCTTTGCAGAAATCAGACAAAAGGATTGTTAAATACAGATACCCTTCAAGCTCTCTTTTTTTTTATACCACATTATAAAGATTTTCTGATGCCATAAGCAAGCAAAAGGGAGCATGCATAGTCCCTTCTTTTTTCCGCTATACTACTACAGATTTATTAAGTTTGTTTGTATTGATTTACTTCCTTTTTGTGCCCAGTAAAGGAAGTCTTTCTTTGAAGGCACAGAGACTGATGTCTTTCTGATCTTAAATGATGGAGCTGGTATTTTGCTGAGCAACTTTTTGCATTGCTGTATTTATTAATGGGCATACGTAGCCATAATTGCGCTGCTCAAAACACGCTATGCTATGTTAAGCAAAGGCAGATATTTTTTTCTGGAGTCTTTCCAGCTGGAAAGGCCTCCCTGGGAAATTTGTGATAACCATCCATGCCCTACTCCAGGGCGTGCGGGCGCACGGGCTGCCCTCCGCGTGCCTCCCGAGGCGCGAGTGACGCACTCCCGAGTGAGTGACGCAAAGGCTTACAGCAGCGCCATCTGCCGGAGAACTCCCTCCAGGCCGTACCACACGGCGTTCTCCTGTTGCTGACGGCAAACGCAAAGAAAAGGCGTGACAACTATGTCAAATGGTACACGTAGCCCACTGTTGTAAGTGATGCTCAGAGGGGCCCTCGTGAAGTCAGTGCTATTTAAAGATCTCTCTTCTTAGGCTGATGTCCAGCTCCGGAGCCCTCGGCACAGGAGAGACACGGACCCGCTGGAGCAGGGCCGGAGGAGGCCCCAGCAACGCTCCGAGGGCTGGAACAGCTCTGCCGGGAGGACAGGCTGGGAGAGCTGGGGGGGCTCAGCCTGGAGCAGAGAAGGCTCCGGGGAGACCTTCCTGCAGCTGCCAGGGCTGAGGGGGGCTGGGGAGAAAGATGGGGACTGACTGTTTAGCAGGGCCTGTAGCGACAGGACAAGGAGCAATGGTTTTAAACTAAAAGAAGGCAGATACAAACAAGATAGAAGGAAGACATTTTTCACCTCTCATTGCCCAGAGAGGTGGGAGATGCCCCATCCCGGGAAACATCCCAGGTCAGGTTGGACGGGGCTCTGAGCAACCTGCTCTGGTTGGGGATGTCCCTGCTCACTGCAGGGGGGTTGAATTAGAAGGTCTTTAAAGGTCCCTTCCAGCCCAAAGATTCTATGATTCTGTGACACTCTTGGTCCTTCAGATTACTAGAAAGGAAGAGGCAGCAATACGGTCTCCTCTCCCGGCACGCAGGGCGAGAGAGACAGCCTTTGCTTTAACTGCAGACTGATGCGGGCTGAGATGGAGGCGGTATCTGTGTGTTAATGGAGGAAAGGAGGAAGTGTGGCTGCATCAGATGAAGTGGGAACATCCAGCCCAGCTCGCAGCATTAGTACCTTGCAGGTTTAGTTCTTTAAGGATTCTTGTGCTACAGCTTCCCTTTCATTAAACACAGTACCCACTTTTGTCCAAAGTAATACTTGTAAAACACTATGAGATCACAGATTTTTTTTAAAAAAAAACAAAAACAGACTCTGTGGAGAGACCCTGGGAACAAGTGACAGGCTTGGTTTCTGCTCTGACTCCCCTAAACACACCTTTGATCTCAGAACAGTCACTGAAATCCTGTGCCTAGAAATTTGCCTTATGTAAAGGAGCAAAGGCAATAAGATGTAGATCCCCAAACATTGATCCTTATAGCTTCATTAGGTAAAACAGGTTACTAACAGTCTCATATTCCAAAGGATCAGTCTAAGAATTAAGATGGACTAAGGAATGTGCGGTGGAGATGTATTAAAAATTCTTATGATGTACACCTGTAAAAGGATCACTATCGCCTAACATAAGGGATCTAGTTCTGCTGAAAATGAACTTGCGTTCATCTAGGACAAACTGTCCTCTACTTCATCTAAAGCTCTACCATTAAAGAGCAGCCTTCCTGCCTTTGAATTTAATGACATTCATCTATTTATATCTCAGTTCTTAAATAACTGTAGAAATCTCTTTTCTGTGTGAATAGGAGCAGACTACAGAATATTTGTAAATGCATGCAAGCAATACAATGCCCGATTCTGTTGTATGATTTCTAGAAGTGGCATCCTCTCAGGTGGAATTATTGGGATTAATTTAAGGACCATTAAAGGACAAAGACCATCTTAAAAAAGGAACCAGAACATTTATCTCTTGGTTGCCAAGAAATGCATTTAGGAAAAATCAGTTACTTTGCATTTAGAACATGAGATAATTTAGTAATGTCAACATCCAGAAAAATGGACTGAAGTGCTAAAGTGACTATTGCCATGGTGTAATTAAGACTCGCGTCTTAAAGGTTATAAAGCAGATATACCTGTATTCCACTGGGGTTGGCTCCACTACACTGTCCCATTATTTTTTTAAGAACAATGGCAAACCACGCCAGACGTCTTGCTGCTGATTTAATAACATTAAGCTTCTAGGAGACAACCTCTATCTTTCAGTTAAATCTGAATAACAAACAGGGCATTTAAAGAAAGGAAAGAAAAAATTGCAGGTATTCACCTTTCCTCACACAAATACCTCAAAGCACATAATGCAATCTACAAAACATCAAAGAATCAATTTGAAGAAGTTTAAATATGTGTACACCCACACAGGAAAATGTCATGAAAATTGCATGGTTCTTTTACTAAATTTACCATTTTTTATCTGAATTATTTTGAAAGCTTTTTGTTTACTTGAGTTTATTATTCGTTACTCAAATTCTTTGGGGAAGTTTTTTCCCATAGCTTTAATAATATATGTTAGCTCTTCTATTTCCACTAAATCTTTTCTAATACAGGTTGATCAGAATCAAGTAAAGCAATTCACGTAACGCTGTGCATATAAGACTTTATAATAGTTCAGTTTTACTTCTAAGCATTTCTGAAAACAGACTTATATTTAACTATTGGAAGTTATACTTCTGAAAGGTTATCCATTCATCTTTTTACAGGGACTTCCGGATCTTTTTCCTGAGGGTCTGGAATTAATTTAGAAACTACCTGGGTTATAGCCATGTGATTCATTATAATGATTCTTTTAAATATGCTTTAATGCAACTTTAACACCTAATTTCATTTCTTTTATGATGTCCAAACACCAATGTATATTGGTTTGCTCAAAGTTTCATCAGCCTCTTTAACCTTCAGTAAGTACCTAATTTGTTTCATCTGTAAATTTTAGCATCTTATTTACACTGTGTCCTGAATGTTAGGAGATTGGATGGGATGCAATATGAATCCTTAGGATACACCTCTGCTAATTTGTGGTCGCACTAAAAGTTGACTGTTGTTCTGATTGTTATGAGAAAAATTATCTCTCTCCCTTACAATTTAGTTCTTCTACCAGCTTATCATTTGAAAAATCCAAATTTATTATCTTAACTAGTTAACCGTAACAAAAAAATTCTACTAGACCAGAAAGGCGTGATTTTCAAAGAAGCTGTATCTTTCCCCAATGTTTTACAGTGCAGTTATGAGTAGATCAGGTTGGAATTTCCCCCAAGAATTTCTTAGATTTTTTTAAATACAGAAATACGGACTTTTAATCCAAAACCCAAACATTCAATTTTCAACAGAGAGGACCTTGATGGTGCTATTGGGAAGGCTAGCAAGAGTTGAAATTTTCCAATGGAAAACAAACCGCTTCTTTATACATACGGACAAGATTTTGTCAAAAAAGGAAAGGAAGAAATTCTGCATTAGCAGAAAATTTTACATCATTCCTACTCATCATTTGAAGTGATATCCCTATACCAATGATAGGCTTATTTAATCATTTGGGTAATTACTTAAAGATACAGACAATTTTTACTGAATGTCCATAATATGGCATTGTACCCTGCAGGCAGGAAAGTTGGGATATTTTATCTAATAGCTCAAACATTTGAATGTTGAAGTGCATCTAGTTTAGCTTATCTGTTGTTTTTCAATGTTTTGGTTTATTTCAGCTCTGTCATTTTTTGACATACAATGTCCAGCACTGCCTTTGTTGCTTACTCTCTGCCACTCTTGCTTTTGATATATTTGAAATAATTTCTGGTTTATCTTTCTATCTTCAGTTATTTGCTCTTCAATTTCCTTCTTAGTCTTGCTTGACTTTTTTTCCTGTAACAGTTTGTTCTTTCTATTGGATCCATTTGGACAGGATTTCCATTTTCTCTATTTGGCTTGAATAACCTCTTAAACTTTACCAGCAGAGGGAAAATCTGCTGTTCTGATTGAGCAATTGAGATTCTTTAGGCATGTTAATGAAAGGACGCTGACAAGTGACTGAGCTATATATAATCATGGCCTTTTAGAAAGTGTCACCAGAAAACCAGTAAAATAAATTCACTAATACTAGGTCTTTTAAACCCCATTAGAGAGCAAAGTCTACTAGATAGCCTGAACATCTCATCAGGTCGGCCAGGTTCTTTTCTGGTTTCATCTCCATGATGAGCTTCAACTTGCCATACATGAACTTTCCAGATGAGATTCACTCATCTGATTATTTCCCTGGGGGGTGGGAAAAGCACAGCCCTAATTAGCAATCTACTTTGATATGAAATAAATATTAATTGCCTTTTTTAATCTGAAGGTGTCTACAACCCTTGCCTTATTACTATTAACAAGAACCACAATCTTTTTTTTTTTTTTTAATCTTAAATCTGAGATGTTTGACTTCCTTTTACTATTAAATAGGCCTTAAACTTGCCCAGGCAACTTCTCGTAGTTAAAGGTTTGTACTGTGCTATTATTGAGAAAGCACTGGGTTTTTTAGTTCCTTTCAAGGCAGTTTCAACATGATGGTGAAATACTAGGTCTCAACCTATACAACCGGGCATTATATTGTATTTTTATGTCTTCCTTACCCATTATGCTTGCTATGTTTCCATTAGAGAGAGAGCTTATATAGCAATGACAAATGTTTTGGTGAGAAACAGATGCAAGGCTAGGAAGTGTTCAGACTCAAGGCATTATTCAACCTACTATTCTGATGAGCAGTTCGAGATCCAAAAATTCATCACACACTTCATGGTTTACTTTCAGTACATGGTATGCAGTTTATTTGCCTGGTGAGTACATTTCAGGGGGGGACCAGTACCTAATCAAGACTGTACCAATCTGAAGTATGAAGTACATAAACAAATTTCTATAAGAGGACACATGGAAATTATGACAGATGTCAGTAATTGCATTTAAAGGGCAACTCAAAAATGTTCAGGTACTAATGTAATGAGTATGATATAAAAAAATCAACTAATAAAAAGAAAATCAAACTGTATCCTCTATCTTGTTCAATTAATATTTTAAACTAACAGCCTCCGGTGGATATTTGTTACTTACTATTGAAAAGGAAAAGAAAACCTAGCATCTCTCTAACATATGTAAATACTCTTGATTTCCTTGGAAGTAGACCAACAAGACCAACAAGAGTAGATATTAGCTACAATATCTATTTTTATAGTATTTTAAAATTCTTATAAAAATGTTTAAGAAATATGTAAAATACATGTCTGGAATTAATCTAACAAGTTGCTGTTGCTACTTCTCAACATTTAAGGGATTAGGCACCACTTATCAGGAAGTCAGAGAGATGGCTTTCTAAGAAAGCAATTAAAAAATACCAGTGCAGGGGAATGATTCAGACTAAGGACAGGGAAAGGGGCATGGGACTTTGCCTTGGCGTGAGGGGTGGGGGTGGAAGAAGAAAAACATGCTGCAGAAAGAAACTGAAAGTTCTCATTTCTAGTCTGGTGCTGGTTTTCCCTCAGATGGACCCTTTTTTTTTTTCCCCCTGTGTTGGGTTTTCCTTTTAAAAACAGTAAAGACGTTTCCTTACACAACATCCGTGGAAATCATCTTCCCACAAGAAACGTCAGGAATACAACGTTAGCTTTTCAATTTTTCCTCTTCTCTAAGAGAGTAATGGCAACCTGGCAGAAATAAGAGGCAGGCATGAAAGCCTGGGGAGGATTTTTTTCTTATTGTCACACCATCGCATCTGAAATAATTCCAGGATTCAAGCCAAGATCTTTGACACAAGTATTTGTAACATTGAGCTAAAATACCAAACCAAAAAGCAGTCAAGCCCTGTTTACAAAGTCAGAAATCCTCCTGTAGAGTTTCTAGATTTATCTGTCTTCAGAAGATGAAAGAAAAAAAGAAATCCAGAAGTTTTTCCAAACTGATACAGTTTCAGGATTGAGCTGATCTGTAGACGGAACATTTTGCAAGGCTTTTTATCCCTGACATGGCAGCCATTTCACTTGAATGTTCTATTTCTGTAGCCACGGGGGATTTTTAAGTTTGCTAAAACAACTGAAGACATTCTTCAAAACAATACAGTGGATCTTTCTTGTGAAAGCAAAGCTAATCAAATACAGCATCCTGTGCTATTGATGTCAGCCAGCAAGCCACTCATGGCTCTACTAGATTCTCTGCTTTTAGGCCAACAGGCATATTATGGACTGTTTTCTCCATCTGTTCTCAAAGCAAATGCCAAGATGGTCAAGGTGTCAGAACATCCCACTGAAAACCGGATCAAATAAGTGACCTGAGCTGCCTTGCCCAGACGGGAGTCTTTGCAGAGACAAAATCTGTAGAAATAAAATACGACAACAAATCTAGAAAAAGTTTATAAGATAGTTTAATAGGAAAAATCCTGGGTGGACTTTGAGGCTTTCAATCAGAGTTTGCAACCCAAATGAATCAACGAAAGTTAAATAGTGAAAAGAACTGATCCTTTTACAAGGCAAAGTTAAAAGCAGGAATTGTGTGCTTATCAGTGTGCTGATAAGTAAACTTGAGTTCATAGAATACATCTTTAGAGCTGGTGTTGTCTACTACAGAGGCATCCCATTGCCCCAGTGAAGACAGAAGCTGAATACTGTATTGAAACCAGCACAGGACCACCACCTGTGACACAGTCCCCTCCACACACCTAAAAAGCCCCAAAAGCCCTATCTCAAAAAACCAAAAGGTGTAGTTAAGGAAATAGGTAATGTGATCAGAGCACGCTGGTTATTTCTTTGAAAAGTATGTTAGACTCCCATATGGCTACAGTCTAACCTAACATTAAAAAGATTTTCTCATTATAGAAAGAAAGAAGAAAGCTGGAAGGAGAGCTACGAACAGGATGGGTAAATGAGGTGACTCAGAGCTTGAGAGGGTGGAAGAAGAGAAAAGGAGAGGAATGGTGAAGGAGAGGGTGACTGACAGGGACACAGTGTAAGAAAGAAAGGAGACTGTTGGCGAAGAACACCCTTTGATGGAAGCAAAAATCACTTCCCACAAAACCATGGGGTTTGGATAAAATCTCTCTCGAGAGCAGCATAATTTCTTAGAGGCTGGAGGAAATGATACTTAAACAAGAACAAGTACCTGGAAAATGGAAGCCAGGAAAGAATGATGAGATGGACGTCTACATGGATGTGTATGCCTATTCTTGCTCTCTATTTGTACTCATTTTGTAGAGGCTCCTTCTCAGCTTTGAGTTATGCTACCCTCTTCACTTGGCCTGGAGAACACCACAGATCAAGCACAGAGGGAACTGCAGATAAAGCACAGCATAGCTCAGCATTGAGTGCTCACACTTCCATCTGACGTGCCATCTCTAAGAAACTGGGAACTGAGCATATCCTGGCTAAATTTTTCTTCCTGGGGAGCCCAGCCAGTCCAGCTGAAGCTATGAGAACGTTTCACGTCTTCCTTTAAATCCAGGTGCCTAGTGCAGCTGCCTGCTAGAAAGGTCCATGACTAAGCCAGCCTTATTGACCACGATTTCATTGCCATGGAAAGAGGCAACTGAACAGGAGAGGTGGTAGCTACAAGAGGGGAGATGACCTTCCTTTTGGTGAAAGCAGACACTACCACATCACTCCTACTCCACCAAAGATGGTAAGAAAGCAAAGCCAAACTTGTAGGGCTGTCCACCTCTCTCTCCCTCCTTCCTTTCACTCCCCTTACTGTAGCATGAGGGGTCAGCCTCTGGCACCTCATCAGAGGTAGCAAAATTCAATTTACCAGTGCTGCTGAAAGACCTTGATGAGTTCTGGACTATTGTGCCCAGAAAAAAGTTTAAACTGGTTGCAAAGTCTAGAACATCCAGGCAAGCACTGAAGTTTTCAGTGAGTGTTCTTCTATAGCAATAGTCAGAAAACGCCTGTGGATTCAAAGCTTCCATTTCAATGTAAAGCACCACATTTCCCTGGCTGACCAGAATAGGCTATTATGATTTGTGTATTAAAGCCTTGTGTTTTCCACCTATCGAGTGCATAAACAACAGTTTAACCTTTATCCCAAGGCATGTACACCCTTCTACTCCTAGAAAAATGAATTCATGTTTAGCAGTCAAATCAGTATCAACCTGACCTTTAAACACATCAGTGTTTCTTGGAAAAATATTATGGCTGAGGTGCCTACTGTGGTAAACAATATTAGCTGCTCCAACCCATTGTTGAGCCATGCTGTGCGGAACCTTATCAAAATAAGGGGGTGGAAATCAGCAGGGACTACAGATCTTCTGACAAACTCCACAGGATATGAAGAACAATGTAAATGTAACAGTACTGGCAGATATATTTCTATATTACTGTTCCAGAGATAACAGCTAAGGTGAATCATTTCCCACCACCTACAGTACTGAATTATTTCAAATTCTGAAGGGACCATATTTATTTCATTGGTAGGTAGCAATTTACTTAGCTGAAGATCATTATATTTATGTGTCTGTGAAATCCTCACAATAATTATATATTTGAGCTGTCTCAGAAGTGCTATATATATTCTCATTAGTCATGTACTTCCAAGGATATTATCTTTTTTTTTTTCCTTCAACAACCTTTGCAATCTGAGTGTGAAGTACTGCACTGCATATGAACCATGATTCTTATAGTTTTCTTAAACTCCAGTTTAATCAAACAGCAGGGTGGCCTATATTCAAATGCAAATGCTAAGTGTGCTATGAAATATCTTCATTTCCTTAAATGACTGCACTGTAGAGCTTATTTAAAACAGACCACACTATACAACAAAGCAGAGGAGGACATGGGAAAAAAGTCCTCTGTTCAATATTACTTTTGCAAAACTTTTCCAAAAAAGGTCATGAAAATGTTTAGAGCAGGGTAAGGAGATAAAGGCGAGGGGATTCCTTGGTTCAAATCCTATCTTTGCCAAGTAATTAATTATACCTCTCCAGGGTGGAGAGAGGACCATTTATTCTCTTCAGTGCGCTTCAGAAGTCTCATGTGAAAAATATTTTCAAAACACAAAACATTGTATGAGTCTAAATGTAAGTGGTAGTCCATGTTGCTAGAGATTAATAAAGCCAATGAGTATCATTCCTTTGAGTTGCAGTACACATTGATGTTAAAACTTCCAGCCCTCCAACATGCATAAGCAGATCATGCTTTCCTTTACCCCAAAGCTTGTTACCCTCTATGCTTTTCCTGCACGTAATTTTTTTTATTCACTCCTTTATAAATACAACAATGAGAAGAGGTGCCAGGCTGATAGTTCTGAAGACTGAAGGTCCTTGCTTGTGATTAATATTAATACTCCACCCTTTTGCAGAAAGTTTGAGCCAAAGAAACCCAAGAGCCTTAAAAATATTAATCACTTGCATCACTGCTCTTATTTTGTCTAGTTTCTTATTTATTTGAATACCTCCCACAAGTAATAAGAAAATGGTCTCAGCTGTGTTTTCCTCTACCATCTTTACCAAAACCAGATATGCTTTGTAGTTTGTTTCTCCTGGTTTGGCTGATGGATTTTTCTTTTTCCTTTTTGAAAATAACTGAGTACAAAAAGATGTAGAATAGAACTTGTGTGCCAGGTACATTAGGTCATAACAATTACTCATTAGCCTTAGACCTACCAAATTGACAAATTACAGTTAAAATAAATAACAAGCATATGTAGAAGACTCAATATTGTATCTCACTCACGCAGTGTAGTAAGTGACAGCAGACAAAGCAGATGCAGCCACTGTAAGCTTGTTGTAGTCCAGCAGCAATGTACTACAATTACCAAAATCAGGAAGGCAAAGGCTAGAGGTTAAGTTCTACCTCAGACTGTATAAGCAAAGGTTCAAGCACAGATGAACAGTTCTCACTCCTCTTGGCTGGCTTGGGAAATTGAGTAGTGAGGGAGATGCTGAGGAATATTTTGCCACGCTCTCCAGAGCATTACTAGCACGCCACACTGTAATCCTGGCCGAGCACATGCTGCCAGAGACCACCACCCTCTGAAAAGCAGCATGGTTACGGCACAGACAGGTAGGCAAACATGTACCATGCACTATGCAGCAACAGGAAAGCAATTTAAGTGAAGAAGAACATCAAGAGATGTCCCTCCTGATCATCAATCCATCACTGCAATAACCTTCATTCTTCCCTTTGCCAAATACACTCCTTAGCACAATCATTTGCCATGAAAATTAAAACACTATCTTATTTTTAAAAGAAAAGTTTCAGATCAGATCACTGAAGAATCAATTAAAAAAGTGTAAGTACAAAGCTTCCCATAAACCATGGTTGTAGCAAATGAAAGTCAAGAAGTAACTGACTTTCTGAGGAGCTCACTGCACCCCTCACCTTATATATTGATACACATGAATATAAATTTACACATGGTCCTGTAAACTTCGGTGGGATGCAGCTACACCTGGGATCTACCACTTCTCTTCAGGTGACCACCTATTCCCACCAAAGGCATAGGACTTTTTTTTTTTCCCCACACACACACACTCCATGGTTGTGAAAAAAAGCATTGAGTAAATGTAAATAAGCATGACTTGGCAAATAGACATACCCATTGTGAAACCCATGCACAGCAAATTAATAAGCCTAAAAGACTCTCACAGTTTGAAACTGTGCTTCCTAATCTATGATCGCTGCCACATTTATTTTATTATGATATAAAATAAACATCACACCTTTAAACTTTTCACATTGCTAATAAATCAGCTCTGAGGGGATGACTCTCACGAGAGGATCGTGCCTGTGGTTAGCAGAGTCCCACAGATACACAAGAGATGCAATTATGCTAGAATAGCCAATTCTACAGCTCTGACACGGCTTATTATTTGACTAGCAAACAAGGAACTTTTTCAACTTAATTGCAGCCTGGCTTTTCTACCACTGATCTTTTTCATCCTTCTTCTCCTTTAACTTTGGCCCTCACAGAATTTTGTTTTGTTTTAATCCTTTGGTTGTTGATGTGCCTGTTTCTTGGGTCTGTGTTTTGTACTTGCTATGGATACGCACAGCTTCAGAACGAGGTAAGCAGTAGTTGCTGGTAAGATTTACTCCATCACAGCTCACTTGTTAGAAATCTGTGATTCAGATTAAAGGGATTTGGAGCATTAACGTGAGGCACGATAGGAGTTCTTAACTGTAGTGGGGCAGCGCCCCTGAAACCTATGAAATTACTGAGTCTCTTGTTGAAGTGTTTGGTTTTGGATGCATCTTCAGACATACGTATGTTTGATAAGAAATTTAAAACTGCAGAGGGAAGTACTAGATACATGCCAGTAACGACTTGCATGGCCTGCTAGCGTGTGAGAAGAGCTGAGCTTCCATCAGTGTTGGAACCAGAGCTCGTCCCTCCCCAAACAGTGCCCTCGCTCCGTGGAGCTGCAGGTAGCGATCACCATCTTAGCCACACGTCAAGAACACAAGCCTGTCCTGACTGAACGTCATCGCTGTCCCCTTGTAGCGTAACACTTCGATCACCCTACACGCAAGGAAGGACGGATTGTCACTAGTTAACACGGCCCAGGGCCCCGGCTGGCCGTCCTCTGGCACCGGCAGGGAAGCGCACGGCAGAGCAACTGCTTCTGCTAAGTGCAGGATTGGGCCTTTAAAGGTCAAGTAATTACCAGCCTTTCAGAAACATAAACTGCCTTTAAAGTCAACAAAGTAAAGAAAAAGTATTAGGAGATTCATCCGACATTTATCTTTTAACTTGTTAGCTCCGATACATGAACTCATACTGCTTGCATTGCAATGCATAAAATATTAAAATTAAAAGGCTCAGGGGCTTCTGAGAGGAAAAAAAAACAGCAAAACTATTTTAGATTCAGAAACATTTCATCAATATGCAGTGTATTTGCATACTGGCATCAGAGACTCCTGATTATGCATGTTTATTGATTTTGGCTTTGTTTTGATTAATGATAAAACTATGATACGCCTTGTGAGGTAGCACGGCTTGAGGGAGCCTAACACAATATGAATGGTTTGTACGTTAAGAAATCCCAGTTATGCAAATAAGAGGACATTCACATGCATTTTGCTCAGCCATGGTTCTAACAAAGCTCTAAAAACATTCTCTTTTATACTCTGGATAATTTGGGGAGGCATGTTTAATACAAAAATGCTGCATAACAATTACTTTTTTCTTCATTATGAATGACTTCCATTATATCACCTTGGACAAAAGAACACGCTTAAATTCCCACTGCATCTAATTTATTATTACTGCTGAAGATATTGTTTTGTGTCAGAGTGCATACAATATTTTTAGAAGTGTATTGCGAAAATCCTACTGGGGGGAGTTAAAGGGGAGTGGGGAGAAGTAGCAAAACATAGCTGGCTATAAAAGTTTTTGCATCTTTGTAAAATACCAAAGTTGGCATGTTAGCCTACAGTCATGCCACTCAGGAAAATGGGAGAAAGGTTTTCATTATACAATGAAAACTGTAGATACTTGTTATTACAGTGCAAAGAAAATGTCAAGACAGGCTTCCTCTGTGTAGTGTACTACGGACATCAACAGTTGTGACATTTTATTCATGTCTTGCATACCAGTATTTAGACCATACACTGGGCAGCAGGCTATGATTATTCTGAATTTATCCAACAAGACACCTGCACATCAAGATAAATAAAATTATTAGATGGCCTGTGTTCTGACACATGAATTATTCTTACAGATCTCAGCAGGATCTTTGCCTGTATGACAGCTGCCATATTGGCTTCCGATATGTACTTTGGCAGTAAGATCAGACTTTAGATGGTTTAAATATAAAAGCAACTGGAGAATAAGGGAGAGAATGGAGGTGACGAGGATCTTTCTTCCTGAGGTATAAAACTATGTTTTGGGACAACCTGATAGTCTGGAGCTGTGTTGTAGAAGTTGGATATGGAACAAAATTGTCCACTTCTGCAAGCAAGGGCTGACCCATCTGCTAACAGACCCTGTGACAACTTATTTTCAAAGCACAGTACTGTTTGCCTTCTGTGACCTGCTGGGTCTGGGGACAACAGAAGACCACTCTTCCACATCATCCTCCCACAATTTAAGAATGTTTGCGTCCATGGCAGTTTAGAGCTGCTTCATGCTGCAGGAAATCTGGCTGAATCTGCAGGTGCTGCTGTGTATTTGGAGAGAGACTTGGTCAGTCTCAAAGGGAAGAAGTGGGGTCAGTTGAACAGCAAGAAAGGGTCAGGCTGCCACAGTCATTCCTGCATCTTAAGCACTGGATTTGTCTTGGAAATTGTCTTCTTAATGTCTTCACTGCTTAACAAGCCCTCTTCTACTTCAGGGGCTTCGTTATATGAGATAGATGAAACATTCACCTTACTCTTTCAGCTCAATATGCAGGAAATTTTTCTCCACTTTAAGAAGAAATAGTATTGCCCACTGACAGCCTTCGTTCTACAACCGTTACAGGAAAGCAAGTCCCCCAGGTGCAGAACAGCCTCTGCTTACCAACTCAGCAGGGATCTCCCTTTTATGATACTTACGGGTCCTGAACAGAGCCAAACGGACAGACTGGGGAGATCACAACTATTTTCCGAGACGACGTTTCTGAATCTAACAGTTTGTCGGCGGGGACCTCAGGACGAGCTCAATGCTTAGGAACCCATCACTGTAGCAGGGTCCCTCCCAATTAGTCTGCAAGAAGGGATCATTTAAGCCATAAAAGTACACACACACTTCCTCTAACAAAACCCATTTTGTTTATTTTTCCACTCACTTGAAAGGGCAACTATGGATTGAATGGAATTTCAAATTTCAGATTTCATATGCAATTATTTAACCCAGAGCCTAAAGCTCCTTTGTATTTGAGCCTGAATTTAACTTGAAGCATAAAGAAAACGGTAGCATAGATTAGCACAGCTTGAAAACTTCAATGTAGAAAAATAAAAATTTGAATTAAATCTAAGTAGCAAACTAAAGAACTAATTTTTTAAGTTTGCTGGCTATTGTCCGTGATTAAATAAGTAACTGCAGTCAGATTATAGGCTCTCAAAGGCAAAACAAAATAGCTATGAATTGAAAAATCTTTGAACTTTGTAAGCATCAAATATGAACAACTGGAAAAAGATATTTAAATCCATAAAACCCACGAGACTTACATATTTCCATTTCTCTCCTAATCAAGTTGTTGCATTTCTCTGACATGATTGAGATTCACCAATACGAGTATAGATCCGATAATGCAACTCACTACAGTAGATCTTACACTAATGTAACACTTAGATATCAAAATAAAGCCGTTCAACACATCTGCCCTCCTATGGTACCTAACTGCATTGCATGTTACAATATATTTTTAAGATTAAATGTTAATTCTATTCCAAATGATAGCAAGCTTAATTTAGAATGAAAATGAATGCCACACATGCACAAAAAACCTTCACAGTAATGCTTAAAAGCTGACAATGTAGAGTTTAATACCAGTAACAAAAATAGGATTAGGCACTTTTGAACGGAAAATATTCTGCTTCTGTATCAACAGTCTTCTTCCTGCCAGTCCTCTTTTTTCTTTTTTTTGTTAAGTCTTTAAACCTGGTACTTAACTCCATCCATGAAATATTATGCAATATGTTGATCATGCTGTTTTTTAATTTCAACTCAACTGAAGAAGCATTGCTAAAAAGAATCACTAAATCCCAGGGGAATCAGGAAATTAAACTTTATTTATTGGGTTTTGACTTTCCCATAAGTAGATACAGCCATATACCATCTGATTACCATCTGAGGGGAGGCACAGCTTGAAAAAGAGCACTGCCAATGTGCCACTGGGCCATTGATTAATTAAGCAATAAGATGAGAAGGTCTGTCGCTTAGGGTCATTAATGCATGCCTAAAATGCCATTTGAGGCATGAATGTCTGGTTAGTATTATAGAGCCTGAGCCCACAAGAATTTACATCTGAGCACCGTACTTGATACTTCTATTGGTTAGTTTGCAAAGTAGGCACTGCCATTTGTAGATATTAGAATACTCTGGACAACCTAAACACAATCTTTATTTTTGGGGTGGAGAGGATGAGGGAGGGAGAGCAGAGGTTAATTTTAAATTTAAAAAAACACTTCTGTTTCAGAGACAGCATGCTTCGAGTTACAAAATTTGTCTCTAATTCCATAGAATATTGAAAGAGATCATAAAAACATATACACAGCCATGAGTTTCTTAAAATAATACACTGGCAGGCAACCAGGTCTCTAATGAAGCTCTAAATAATCTATACCAAATCTATGCAGAGGGAAATAAGTGCTGGTTACAGCAAAAGTCTAGGAGTCGGGACTCCTCCATCTCACAGTCATGGCTTTGCTGCTGATGGAGCAATCACCCTCAGTACAGCATGCCACAATTTAGTCATCTGCAAAGTGAGTACTACTACTTACATGCTTCATGGGGCTACTGTAATGATTAATTCATTGCTATTAGGGTAGTGCTTCATGATCATATTACTATTTTTAGACATGCCACAGCAAGGAGAAAAAAAACCAACCATCTTAGGTATTCGTGAGATTCTTCTGATTTTCTGAACTGGTTCAGGTAGTCTGGAGAAAAGACCACACTTTGTCCCTTCTGCCAGAGCTGCTACATTTTGTATGAAATACCTAAACATTGGTCTTGAAAGAAAGCACAGGGTTTTCTCTAGTTCAGGGGTCTGGGCACTCATTTGTGAGCAGGCAGACCTGACTTCCAGTCCTTGCTTCAATTAATGTTTACTTCAAATTTAAAAGCCATACAAGGACCCTGACCTGGGAAACCCCTTCTCTGGTGGGTGTCCTAACCCCTGGGCTAGACCATCATGCTCTCTCATGTATATGTGTGAACTTTCTGTTCCTGATTTAATGAACATCTAAATATTCCATGCACATGGGACAGCTTCAGGAAGACAAAAATAAAGAAAACTTGCACCATTGTGTAATAAGCCATAACGCTCTCGCTGAAACAATGCAAGAACAGAGAAAAGAACAGAACCTATTTCAAATGGGTGTTGTAATAATTAAGCCCTTACACACAGACATGATAATAGCTGCTCTTCATATACCCTCTGAAGGACTTGATTTGTTTGAGCATTCTCCCAATTTGAAGAATTGGTGGTGACATGAGAATAATTAGTTAATTATTCTCATGGTGGTGACATGAGAATAATTAATTTGTGGATCTTTTCCTCAATACAGGTTTGAGCTTGGTGCTGTCAAGACTAAGGCACTTTAGACTTCTCCAGAAGTAGCATTTTAAGCACCCATGGAAGACTTCTGAGACTTGGGTGTCTCTAGCATCTGCCACCAGATTAACAGGAATTCAAATATAGATAGTCTCTGTAAATTCTACATAGTTTCCACTCTTGCTACATACAGAATTAGCTGCATAACCTCAGAAAGGAGGAGAAAAGGAAAGCTCATCCAGCTGTGGTTTTTTGTTGTTTTTTTTTTTTAAACCCTGAACAGATGATTTTAACCCATTGGCTTCAGGAGAAATTATGGTTTTGAGAATCTCTTCCCATGAGCAGGCTGAGAGATGTTACTGTAGGTTGATCCTGGAATACTGTAACCAGCTTTGGCCTGCAGAGAAGTAGGACAGGATCCAGCAAAATTAAGATAGTCAGAGGCACATGACTTGAGAGGAGAGGCTGAGGAAAAAGGGTTGGTTTGGTCTGGTGAAGATGAGGCCAAGACCAGTCTGTGACTACCTGAGGAACAGTTACAAAAGTGATGCAGCCAAACTTTTTGGTAGTGCCCAATGATGCACTAAGGCAGTGGTCACAGAGAGTAGCCTGGGAGGTTCGGGATGGGTATTAGGAAAACATTGCTCTCTAGCACTGCACCGCTGGAACTTGTCACCTGGAGAGGTTGTGCAAGCTCCCTCTTTGGAGGCTTTCTAGACTCAAATCAACAAAGCTGCAGCTGAGCTGATCCTGTGCTGGCAAGGGTCTGGCCTGAGTGGGAAGTTGGACTAGACATGTCCCAGAGGTCCCTTCCAAGCAGCGCTTCTTTTGATTCTATTGGAATAAAACTTACCTATTTCAAACTACATTTATTTCTGTACATCATATTTAAGAAATTTGAAATACTTCACTTTCAGGTGAATATACTGAAGTATAACCAACTGTGATCAGACAAGAGCAAGCTGATAACGTGCCTTCCATAAATGCTACACAGCTGCCTGCCTGAGTCATAAATTGCGTGCTTTAGCAGTTCACTCACACCCACTACTGCCATACATCCAAATTAAGGTCAGTTAGGATTACTTGCCTGTTGAATAGACTTCCCTTTAATTAGATATTCCAGAGACAATGCTTTAACAGCTTGTTATTTTATTACTTTGTTGAGGAGGCAGGCAAAAAAAAAGAAATTTTGGATGAGGCAGCTCTATATAGGCCTTTCCCACTCCAGAGTGGGATGGGTCTCTGTACTTGCCATCTAGTTATTCTAGATAATTCTCATTATCTAATGCAGCTCATTAGATAATGCAGCAGCAGCAGGGCGGAGATTCGGGAATAATAAAAAACAAGTTTTCAGACTCAGATTTGAAGATAGAGATGCTTAATCCAAAGTTTCTGCTTAATTTCAGAAATATCATTTCTTGTCAACCAGCATGGCCACTGTATCAACATGAACATTTCTATTACATACGGGCCTATACTTTTGGTTCAACATTAGCACCATCACAGTTATACCAATATTTTGGTACCAACAGCTAGGGAAAAGTGAAACCAGTAGTAAGAACATCTGTTGAAGCTTAATATTATCCACACTTGAACTGTATCACTGTAAATAAATCAGCACTAGTTTTGGGTTTAGAGAGATCTCCAACAGTATTGCTACTGTGTAGCCCAGGGAAGGAAAAGGGCTCCTCTTCAGAGCAACATTTATATCTAGTTACTTCACTCAGACTAACCTTGAGAGTAAACTCTAAGAAACAGCATTTCTGCTACACGGAGTGATTCAATTATGAACACAGAGCAATTAGATTAGCAGCAGATGACTTGGAAGTCAAGCTGCTGCATCCTCACTGAATTACTACCTCCACAAGCAGCAGCACTCCCCCTTCCACCCAACCCTCCCTACAGGCCAGGCAGTTCAGGCATTATGCATCTCTTTAAGCTTCTTTAGACTCCAAGTAAACAAAAGGCAGAATTTAAATCTTGCCTCCTATTGTACCACAACCAATCTGCTACCATACAACATCAATAGTTTGTCTGTCAGGGTCAAATTACTATTAAAAGCATTTCATAGGTCACAACATTTCATAAATGAAACAGCTGTAAAAGGAAAGCTGACATCTAGCTTACCAGGAGGCCACACGGTCCAACCGACAGCAGCTTTGAGCAAGACTGTTTTCTGAGATCTAGTTACCAGCAACCAGGACAGAGGAAAGATAAAAAACCCCAACATACCTTAAACCAGTGGACATAACCATGCAGACACAAGCACAGGACTGTATTCCAATGCAGGTGAACCAATGCAACCCAGGAAGGAAGCTATCTTCAACCAGGGCATGGGAAGTTAAGTGACAAAGCTGCTACTCTCCAGCTCAGACATATTAATCATCAACCTTAGCATGTTGCCAGGTTCAGCTGATGAGTAGCAACTCATTAAACCAAAGGAACTTGCAGCCATCTGCCTAGCCCTTTGGATTAATTTTTTTTTTAATCAATTTTGCTTGAGTTCTGTGAATTTAGCTAACATACTGAAAACACTTTTAATTAACATGAAGGAGACTTCTTAAAAAAGCTGTACAGACAGTCCCTAAAAGCAGGTTAGGCTCAGGAGAAAAAACAGAGGGCAACAATAGCTGCTCATTCAAAAGGATTATAGTACAAAGCCTGTTGTTTCTGTAAAGAGGTTTTGTCTATGTTCAAATTGTTGACAATACTGTTCAAGAAAATTTTGCAACAAACTTGCTTGCTTTTGTGTTTTTTGTTTAATAAAACAAAGGTACAAAAAAGTCCATCTTTATCAGCACTACCAAGAGCATACCCTCTACTTCTCCAGAGTAGTATTTGGCTGAGTTAATCCACAGTATGCTCATTCTGCTGAGCCTACCTACACCCATTTGATCCTAATTAACTCCCAGCTGGAAGCACTTTCCTGCACTGACTAAGAAACCTTTATGGGAGTTACCAGCTCTCCTCTATCCCCCAAGAAGGAAAAAAAACCCTCATATTGCAAAAATATTTTAACTCAATAGGGCCACCTTCTCAGAAACAGAATTAAACAAAGTGATGGTTTCTATCCAAAGTACGCAAGGCTATGACTTTCTGGAATTCATCTGGGACGTTTATCATTCATTTCACAATTCAGTGTATTGTATTTCATGTTATTTACCCAAGAAACACAGCAAGAGCATGAGATATGTAGGAATCACCTGTTTTGTTCAACCCAGCACAGTATGTTTCAGTTTGCATAGAGGTTTCATGAGCTCTTCAGTTTCTCTTCTGGAATGTTTATCACAATATCATTGAGAACACATATTAATCCACAGTTACTTAAAAAAAAAAAATCCATGTTTGAGTCAAAATGAGGGGAGAAGGGGGAAAAAAAGAAATCTGGAATCTTCCTATTGGTGTTTTAAGGCATAACAAACTTCAGCAATTTATTTCACCATATCCAGTTGTAATGCTAAACCACAGATAAACATTACTAATGCAGCAAGAATGTTTCTTCCTTCTGATGGAGGTCCAAGATTGCTCTCCTGAGTATGCCAAACAGCATGGGGTACTGCATTTAGCATGTGATTGGCATACACTTTAGTTTTGATACAGTTTGGAGATGAAATTGTTGGCTAAAACTCTGGAAATTCTGACACTAGAGTTGTCATGCAGGCTGTCTTTACTTTGAGAAAAAATAATTCTTTTTAATAACACTGTGTTACTTGGCTTTTTATCTGTTTTTACATTGTTCAATGATGTTTTGCATTTCTATGTATTGTGCAGCACCCCAAGAACTTTAGTGGGGGAACTTCATTAAAAAAAAAGTTATTATTTCAGCATGTGCTAATAAAATTGCTACACGTTTGGGGAAATAGTCTAATACAATCTATTTTGATAGCACACAAAAAGGTCACCCATTGCATGCTGATACAAAAAGATATATCTGCTCACTGAAAGGCAGAAATAATTTCTTAACATTGCTCATTTTCAAGGCATCTCTTACAATGCAAGGAATTCTAAGGGTTGAGGGTTTATTTTGCCATTTATCTTGTAAAGAAAGAAAATTATCCTATAAACTTATGATTAAATTTTTTCAGTCAACATTATTTTGCACAGCAACAAGCTTATTTCTAGTATATTTTAAGACACACAGTCTGGTTTATTATTTTATTGATATTAGTGGAAATGATCCAGAAGGCAGAAACACATTAGTCAGAGGTCTGACTCTAATGCCTTCCATGTCCTAAAGCTAGTAAGTATTTTGAGAGCAGAGTGCTTGGAGGATTGGTTCTGAATTCACTTCAGTGAGTTCCTCACAGATCCAGTCCACCTCAAACTCAAACCTTCATGCAGCCTTCCACTTTCAGCATGAGCTTTTCTCTCCATAACGGCCATGAATGACAGACATACATACACTCCCATTTTGTGAGGGCACACACAGACATGCAAACATTGTTTACAACATCCTTTCTTTCATTACTTACACAACTGCTGTGTTGTTACCAAACATACAGTTATTTTGCACAGCAATCTAATGCGCAGCTACTTTTTTACTTAGTTTCTCTAATGGCTAGTAACCTGCCTTCATACCCATGAAACCTTTCAGAAAAGTTTCCCTCTTACCTGAATGTGCAGTTTCAGCTCCCTGTTGTGGTAAACCCTCAAGGATCCAGTTCCATTATATACTTCTGTCAACACAGATGCTGTCAGCTGCTTGAGGTACAACCATACCACTGATTCTGAAGTTGAAGGAGCTTTTGTATCAAGATGAGGGTCAACCAGTATCAAATAACAGAAGGACAATCACTACCTCTGCTCTCCTAATAGAGGTATTTCTAAAAATATGTACAAACACACTTTTCCTTATAATGCTCTTCATCAAAATTTTTATGGTAATATGTGTCTTCAGAGCAACATACTGTTGTTGATTTCCATGAACTCTCAACTGTACTACTGCATTCACTTTACACAAATGTTTATTTCATCATCCATTTCAGTAATGAGTAGTTCAGATCTCGAGAAAAGGCTCTGGTGATAAGTCAGTGCTACAAAGGTGTTTATATAATTAAGATTACTTGTTTGGCTGCAGGTTTTTTTCATTCTCAGGAATGGGTTTGTTAGTGTAACATTTTTCTGAGTGGTGTTTTGGATACCGCCTACAAAATGGGCTCTCAGCATTTTGATCTTTCACAAATGACGTCTGATAAATGGTTAAGTGATCCTCACTGCTAGGAATGGATTCATGAGCCCATAGGAAGAAGTTCTGTGAGTTCTGTTGCCGTCTTTCTGGTTCCACCTTCTTCCGCCCCATACCCTAAAAAAAAAAATTGAAAGAAAAATTCATGTAAACATATGACTTACAATCACAGCTTCACAGATGAATCTTGTAACAGTCACTACCCCACTGGGAAGTTAACGAAGCTGTTACCACAGTGATTTCAAGAACTCATGGTTGATCTTTAGCAAGTTAAAAATAACATTGTCAGACTTGCCTGTATGAACATTTCTGGTTGCATATATAATGGAAAATCTGTTGACCTTCCATCTCTTAGTACTAATAAACCACTTACACCTTTGCTTTTCTGTAGCATACTATATACTCAAAGCTATTTAGCTATATTTGGCTAAATTAATCTTCAGAGTAATCTAAAGAAATAGGTTAAGAAATTTATGTTCAGACTGCAATAAAGAAACTGAGACAGACCATGAAACCTGAATCTTCAAAGCTATCTCTTCTGTGTCCAAACAGACAGACAGAGCCCAATTTTCACACTGCTTAGCTTGCAGGAAATGTATTTAGAATTGTGGTTGATCAGTATCTCTCAAACTATGAGACACAGCACAAAGTGCAAAGAAATGGAGGTTACTCAGCGGATAATGAATACCAAAAAATCTAGGTCTAAGAAAGCCCAAAGTCAGACAAACTTTCAGTATCACAGTTCACTTCCTCCTCCACTACTCATCATCTTGTGAACTTCACTATTTCTTTTGTTGCCTAGAAAGCTGTCAACAGTCTAAGAAAAGGGGAAAAACATGAAACACTTGCACATACAGAAAAGCCCAAAACAATTTAAAGTTGTGACTTCTACAACAAACATTTAAACAGGTATATTATAAAGAGAAGTGGATTGGGAAATAATACATTCTGAAGATATATTGTGGATGTCCTATGGATTTTGGTCAAACTTCTGGTAAAAATGAGTCTGAAATAAGTATGTGGGACTGTGGATTATGTGTGGCTTGAGATCCCTACAAAAGTTCACCACAAGGACAATCACTTTTAGCAGGCTAATAGGTCATATAACTGGGTACAAAACCATGTTAAGACATAAAAGTGAGGACCACTAGAAAATGCCAATCAGAGACCAAATCATGGGAGTTTTGTTCCCCTTGAATTCTGCCACTCTCAATGACCACATGTGCTGCTGTATAACTTTGCCAGCCCTGGAGGCTTCCCATCCCTACACTAATAAAAAGTCTGGCTTTCTTTGCTGTTCATATTTTTCACTTCTCAGAATTTTTAGCACCTGTAATTTTTGCAGGGGAGACAACAGATACTGTGTTTAATCTCTGGCAGACTGAAAGACATGAACTTGCTTGAATTTCTCAGTGCTGGGTACTTACAAAATCAAAATACTCTCCTACATTCTGTAGACAGTGTCTGTTATCATGAGAAGAAAATGGGAAATTGTTGTTCACTGCTCTCTGAAAAAAAGAAATTATAGCAAAAAAATATGAATTTTTACATGCCTTGTCTGGAGTCTACTAGTCTTAGTTCTTATATTCTGACAGATACTGACATTACAGCTGCCTATGTTCTATATTCATATGTTAAATCTTTAACTGCATTTAATTTTATAGGGGTAATGTGGACCCTTTGTGTTTTATTTATTTTTTTTTTACAAAATCATCAGAAGGATTTGCGTTCCCTTGACTCACTGAATATATACATGATTAACATAAACGTGTGAATTTTCAAATAACAAATGCTGCATTCTGTCTGCAAGCAGCAAAATACTAGATATCTGTCAGGATTGCCTTGTTTGATTCACTAGTAAGCCTAAAGCTAGTTAAAATGAACTGCAAGAGGGACCTCAAAACTGAATTAATCTATGATTTATGTACTGAATGTCATGTACACTGCATGTTGCAGGGGAAGTGCAGGAGGTATTAACTGCATAACTAATTTATAATCTCATTCTTTAACATAATGTTCACCCAGTCTCTAAAATGAAACTAGAGTTTTAGAGTAAGAAAGAACAACTGCAAAAGAACTCCTTTAAAAGTAATTTAATATATTTAATTTTTTTAAAGTTTGTTTATTATATATCATTGCAATATTATTAAAAAAGTTAAAAATTGAAACACTGAAAAGTCTTCTGGACTATTAGATTGCCTCTGTTCCTCCTCAAGCATTATTGTCCTGCTTCATGATGGGAACTTTATGTTTTTTCTGTAAATGCTGTAGCAATTTTTACTTTTAACACTGTGGAACACATTTTTCATCTTCCAACTATGATATTCACCTCCAAACAGAAGAGGAAGTTTTAATGTAACACAATTTAAAAAAATGTTTCAAGAGAAGTGGATTTTATGAGATAAAATCTGCATCAGTTCTAAAGATAAATATAACTGAAGGCCTGATCCAGCAAGAAGAATCGCCAAATACAAAATGTGCCTGCATAGTGTCCGCTGCATGATCATATCTTAGGTTATTTGGTATGATTGACATATTCTCTACCTTTTTTTGGTATGTGTCACACACTCACTCTTTTTCTCATACAGATTCAACCAGACTGTAGTTCAATGGATAAGTAAATTCAATAGATACATTCTCATATATGTGTTTAAAAATAAGCACCTTCTAAGTCCATAAAATGTAAGAGTTACTAAAATATCCTACTGCAATTACATATCAACCTTAACATTTTAGGAATAGTGTTTATTACTAGTGCTTATATGCTGCAGTAAAATTGAAAACCAAGATGGTACATACTAAATATCATCTCTTGGAAGGATTCCCCATATTAACTAATGTTTAAAAAAAAAATCTATTACAGAATAATTATAGGACTATCATGAAGTAAGAAATAAGAGGTAATATAAGCTTAAACAGTCCTATATTTCTGAGAAAATTAATTAACCTCACAGCCAGTGAGTTCCCTCCTACAAAGAGATTACAGACATTCAGCTTCACGTCCAGTGAGCTTCCAACACTCTACCAGCACTTTTTAAAAGCATCACATGAACAAATTTCTGCAGATTGTTCCTGTGACATCACATTTTAGCCTTTAATGCATCTTCGTGTTCTCACTGCTGACCTCATTTTAATTCTTGATTTACGACAGATAGGTATTCCACTAATTCTTTTTAACAGCGAAGGGCTGGTAAATACAAAACATGATAGCATAAAACATCAGGTGAACAGTCATACTAGTGTTGACAAAAGGTCCAGCTAACCTGGCTTTCCTTCTCAGACACTGGCTAAGGCCAGATGCTGCACAGAAAGCTATACATACTATCAACGTAACGTATACTCATGTTATGGTATAATCTTCTCCTTTTCTTTTCACTAACCCCAAGCTTCCCTTTTAAATATTCCTTCCTAGCCCATTTCTGCTCTTCATTACGGCAAAATCTGTGAAATGAACTCAGTATAATTGCTATGCTTATAGGAAATGAAAACAGAAAACATTCTGTGCACAAAGTGGGTGAGTAAAGCAAAGCTCAGTGTGATGATAAAATAAGGACATTTTTAAAAACATGCTTATGAAATTGCAACACTTTAAATACTCGTGATTTGAAAATACCGTATTTCATTTCCAAAATTGTCCCAAACCTCCTCATTTTTAAGCAAGCTTTAAAAATATTTCAAATGGGAAGCTTCTAACTTTTTAACGACCAGAAAGCTACTCCTTTGCCTAAGTATACAGATTTTCTGACATTCAATTCAAAACATCATCAAATTTCAATTAAACTTTCTTACAGGGCTTTACACACAGGTTTTGGACTGAGATTGATCATAATGTATTCTGGCACATAAACTTATCTCGAACAGCTATAATATCTCATAAAAGGGAAAAGTAACTAATGCTGGAAATCAGCAGTAACTACAGCAGGACTTTGTGTATCCAAAATTACAACAGAGTACCAGCGAAATATGTTTCTTCCTTAGCACAGCTAGCGATTATTTTACTCCCTCAGGCAAAAAGTCTGCCAGTCCACTATGACTGCTTTGCTAACTATCGTAAGTGCTATTCTTACAAGTTAGCAAGTGGTATCTTGCAACAAGGAGCTCTGTAAATTGACTGTATTGCCACAGGAACTCACCTGCTCCCGAGCTCTGTATGCTAGCGGCAATCTATCCTCAATATACTGAGCTGCTCCTGAGTTCTGGACCTGTTTTAGCGCAGAGCTTGTAGTTGACTCAGGTTGACTCTGGCATACTCCAACGTGAGCAAACTAGAAAATAATGACAATTATGACCCAATTTAAAAAAAAAAAAAAGCCAACAACAACAAAAACCCAAATAAATCTGATCAGAAATGTGCAAAATTGTACTTTCCCATTTATTTGTTATTATTTGGATTGCAGCAGCACCTAGTGGCCCCTAGAAAAATCTGGAGCCTCCCACACACAACATAACCCCTACCATAAAGACTTCATGACATAGATCACCAACCAGACGGGAATATTAGTTCCCCAGGAACTTTCTAAAACCTGTTTATATCGTGATAATCCATCTAGCAAAACCACTTATGCCATAACATCTCCCCACGCTGCTCCCGCTGTTGGACAACCGTGGGTTTGAAAGCACAGAACTTTTGGGGAGCAGCCCAGCGAATCGCTAGGCTCAGGAGTTCAGAGGCAGAGGGCCAGCCTGTGCCCAGCGTGGGTCACAGTGCCCTGGGATGCCCAGGTGTCCCAGCCC
>NW_010564102.1:55534-55872 GCF_000687285.1 Phaethon lepturus
CCCCGCCACTCTTCTCCCGAGGGCCTGAAATGCAGCAAACATCCGCTGGCATCTTCTGGAAGATAAAGAAAATCCGCTAGGGCTACGTATAAAATAAGAGACCTCCAGCACTGTTGGAAAACTGGAAAAAACCTCCTGCCAGCGTTTGCTTCAGCACACTCCCTCTGAATACCTAGGGCGGTTTTTCCTCATAAGCATCAGGAAGGAGAAACCTCATCCCTGGCTAAAGGACCCTTAGCATGGCGTTTTTTCCAGAGGTTAAGGGTAAGAAACCCCCGCGGGGGGCACAGGGGCTCCGGCCCGGCCCTCACCCAGGCGCCGGTGCGCTGCTCGCCGGG
>NW_010564103.1:0-23147 GCF_000687285.1 Phaethon lepturus
CCGCGGCGCCGGGCGCCTCCCGCCTCCCAGCATGAATGTGCGGAGGGTGGAGAGCATCTCGGCGCAGCTGGAGGAGGCCAGCTCCACAGGCGGTAGGACATGAGCAGCGTGGGGGCGCGAGGTTTTTCTTCTTAGTTATTTTGGGGTCTCGCCCCCCATCTTTAAGCAGCAAGTCTTGCAACTTGGCGTTGGGCGGGAAGGGGGGAGCTGCCTGCTTGCATGGGGTAAACGCATCTGTGCTGTCTCGGGAAAATGTGTGTGTTTGTCTATGGGGACGGTAAGCAAACGCTTAATGCCTGGAATCTCGGACTAAGAAACGTTCAAGGCTTTGCGAAGCCCGCCGTAAGATGCCTGCTGTGACCTAACTAGTACTTTTGCCTTCGCTGAAATGACCTGGAGCTGGGTATGACTCTCCCGGGCAAACCATGCATATTCTCTCTAGTTACTAACTCCCTGGAGGTAATTTTTATCAGTCCCACTTACACTTGCCTGCTTTGGTCTCCTTTGTACCTTCCTGATACCTAAGTAACAACTATTTGATGGAGACCAGCTTCTTCTGGTAAGCCAAAGGCTGTCTTGTCTTGTCTTGTCTTGTCTTGTCTTGTCTTGTCTTGTCTTGTCTTGTCTTGTCTTGTCTTGTCTTGTCTTCTCTTCTCTTCTCTTCTCTTCTCTTCTCTTCTCTTCTCTTCTCTTCCTCTGTATTGCAAATTACAGTTGCACATTCACCTGTGAAATGTTACAAAATAACTTGCATTTTAGGAAGGAGAAAAGCATGCTTTGCTGTCTTCCACAGTGACTGTGACTCCTAGAGTGTTAGAGTTTTCTCCCAGCATGGGCAGGAAACAGAATTATTTAGAAATGAAGCTGCTTGAGTGTAATGTGTGTAACATGATGTTGCTGAGGAAGGTGCCCAGTTCAAGGTAGGTGGTTAAGCAGGGGATGGTTGGACAGTTAATGAAAAGCTTTGCAAAATAGGCCATCAAAACCAGGGGAAACTTGCTAAGAAAAGATAGAAAACTCTTTCATGATTCCTGCTATGTTGCTAGATTTCTCATAAACTGTGTGATGCCAGTGCAAAATAGCAGACTTACCATCAAGCTGCTTGAAAGACACAGTGGAGTGCCACCCTTTGCTTGATTTCTGATGCTTCAGAATAGTCTTTTGCTTGCTAGAAGAGGCTCATAGACACGTGTCCTCTGCTGCATTGGTTGTACTTGGTTTTTCTCTTTCCTTAATGTCCTGGCTTTTCTCATGTGTTAGGGCTTGTAGCCCTTCAGACAGGATACTAGATCATTTGCTTAGGGGATGGGGAACCTTTGTAATTGACTATGCAATTAGTTTTAGGCTATCAACTCAATTGTTAATCCATCTTTGCATTTCTTTAAAGCTTCAGAAAAAAAATGCATACTTAGTCGTTATGGTTATCCAACAAGGGACTCAGCCACCAAAGTGATGTTGTGATACTTCTCACTGCTTTTCAGATCCAACGCCCCGTCTGCCCCAAGTTATAATTAAGACTTTTCCCTCTACATACCACTGTCAGTCTTACAGCTCTGGTCTGTTAGAGATTTGAAAGTCAGATTGTTTTTCCATAACACATACATCATCAGTGACAAACACCGAACAGGCTCTTAGCTACACCTGTGCAACCACCATGCAGGACTGTTCGGGCTAAACAAAACTAAGGTCATAGTTTAGACGCAGTGGATTTGCACAGCTGCTATTGAGGAATAATTTGGTTTATGGATCATTACTATAGGTGTTGAAGCATGAAGAGAGTTTGCAGCTTAATGTTCTATCTTATAGGTATAGTTAGCAGTAACAGGAAAATGTCTATATGAAAACTGTGGAAATATGATCTGAATCCATGTCATACAAATAATGTGAAATATCAAGACGATATTTTTACAGAAAGTGTTTTCAGTTGACATGTATATTAGATGTGTTTTCCATTTTGGTTCTCTTCATGCACGCCTTGTAGCTTTTAGAAATTAATGACAGCTTTAATTCTTTTTAAGCTTGTAATGGTGAGAGGTAGCAAGATACACTTCTGCACTGTTTTAGAATAAAAAGCAAAATCTAACTGAAACATGAGTTACTGTAGGAAAAACATTTCAGAAAAAGGTTCTTATGCTAGAAACAGAACATGGGAAGATTAAAATGACAGAGCGAAAAGAAAATACCACCTTTCTTTTGGAGAATGACATATGTTAGATCACCACTCAACTTGTCACTAGCTTGATGTGATGTGAAGCTAACAAGTGTCTAGCTTCACTGCTCTGGGCTTCCTCCTTATGTGAGAGAGCACATGTATGTTCGTCATCCCAAAATTTTGGCCCTTTTTCATCTAAACTTCCTTTTCCACTCTACTCTTCTCTAGCTGTCTCCCTCCAGGCTCCTAAACTTTCAATTAATTTTCAGTGCCATCAGTGTTTCTAAATGTACCTGTCTGTTGGTTACTTAATGAGGAAGCATTTGGTGGATTTTTGTCTCATTATTTCTCTTCAAATAGAAACAATGCTTAAAATGTTAGTTATTTTTAAATGGTAATACCTGCAGTAGATTTGTAATAGGAATTTGATGGTAGTACATGACAGTCAGAAAATGAAACCCACAGAAGTGCAACTGTTCCTCCATTTGTTTTCCAATTGACATAAAGCCCGAGTAACATACAAGCAGCTTAAATTATGAAAATTATTAATGACAAAGGAAACATTTTGTACCTTTCAACAAGTAATTACTCTCTTCAGCTGCTCTTCCCCTTACATTTACCTTATTGCAACTTGCAGGGCATCTTTTACATTCAAGTTAATGTCAGTTGGAGCACCACTGAGAATTGTTGAAGTAACAGAATGTTTCCACTCTTAACTATTGAGCCATTGTAAGGGTGAACTGTTTCATCCTTCTGCCCCATGAAACAGTCTTTATCAAAGTCTTATCTGTGAGGAAGTTGTATTTGTGCTAGTGATAGCCAAAACTCATCTGCTACTGGGTAAAGGCATGAAGGGTCTTGGCAAAATGAGCAGAGGGATGTTATGAGAAAAAGTTTGTGTGGGTAAGAATAAGTTTAACCACAAGGTATGCTGTGGGTTCAATATCTGGGACAAACTTAAGATGTTGGGAATACTAACATGAATAAGACAATATCACAGCAACTGGTTGCTTTGTTTAGGGTATCATGAATTCAGAATGGGGATTGTGCTGACTGGTATACTCTTCCTTATTCAAACAATAAAGTACTTACAAAAGCCACAGAGTCATTTATGACAAGTTTCTTTTTCTCTGACTAGTTGCAAATTCTTCATGTCAGGAAAGAGGCTGTCATTTCTACATCATGTGCAGAAGATGGACCAAGTAGTACTATTAAGAAGTGTTATCCAGCTTTAAGTTTACTTAGAGTTTGTTATTTTCTGCCATACCTCTGAGAGATCCTTGTGCAATAGTGTTCATTTTTGCTTCTAATGAATGGCTTGCTCTTGTTGCTTGGGGCATTCTTAGAAGACAAAGGAAGCAGAAAAGACAAGAAAAGCTGAAAATAGGAATTTAGGAAAAGGGATGCTAAGAAAAATGAAAGTGAGGAAAAAATGCACTGGAAAACAATTTCAGGAAAAAAAGAAGAGGTGGGAGGAGGGAAATGAGGAAGCAACTTCTTACACACCTTGAGATACAAATGATACTAAGCAAAAGTGTGTTCTGTTGCAAGATACTGGGATCCTATTATGTATTGGTGGTGTGTATTGGACCAATTCCTTTATATCCCAGCTGGGATTCATCTGACATGATGAAAAGCAGGCAGTGACTCTCCAGATGATTTCCACCAATACTCATATCAGCGTGAAAGCTTTGGTTTGTCTAGGAGTTCCATCCATAGGACATGCTGTCAGTCAAGAGTCAGTGTCACTTTTTCTACTAATGATCTGTTGTCCCTAAACACCCTTCATGTCTACTTAGATATGAGAGACCTTCTGTCCATTTTATCTTGCACACCTGTATCCCAGTGGGTCCTTGGTCTCTGCCCTGAGCCTTCTGTAATAGAGATATGCTCTAGTTGAGGAGCCACAGTCAGCTAGAAATACTGCTCCCAAATGCCATGTTTCTGTGAAAGTTGCAAATACACAAGGGAAGGAGTAAATTAAACGTACTCATGATCTAATAAAGGAGGTACTTTTATAATGCATATGCAAACAGATGCAAATATTTTAAGTGTAAAGTACTCATCCTGCTCCTGCAGGATGGAGGAAATAACTGACATTTTGAGAGATCTGGCTGTGGTGTAAGCCCCTGTGTAAAATTTGGTCTCTGCCTCCATCTCCAATTCCTGTATTCAGTGAGCGTATGAGGCAGTAATTACGTGCAAAATTCTAGCACAGGGAGTCGTATTTTGTATGAATGCTGAAAATACTCTGGCTTGTCATCAATATCAATTTTGTATAAATATAAATATAAATTTGCACAAATATACAGCTTTCTTTTTCATTATTCTGTGTTTCAAGGTTACTGCCTATGCTCAGAGAGTTGATACATAAATAACTGCACATCTGGGCAAGTTTCAGATATATTTGGCTTAGAGAACTGACTCTTTCCACTTCTTTAGACATTATGAAGTATATAGAGGGGGGTACAGTATTTAGCAGTTAGTGTAGCCATGAGAGAAGTAGCTAGCATGTGTCATGGAAAGCTTTTAAAGTGTATCAGGTAAGCACTTAGGACTCATGCTTTGAGTTGGAGCTGAATATTTGATCCACACAGCACTCAGCTGTAATTTATCCCATCTCAGCCACTCAGTTTGCCATTGTGATTTATTCAGAATCTTTGGCACTTGAAAAAGAAAGTATCTAAAAATACAACAACGCCTGATTGCTTCACTATTTCATAGATATGTGCGTTCTTGCTAGGCTGTCCTACTATCCTTCCCTCACAATTTTGCTTATCCTCTCTTTCAAGTGCTGAAATAGACTGTATTTGAAATCTTGCTTGCCAAATGAATGCTGGCCATTTATTGTCTCCTATTAGCAGAGGCCATTACTCCTATTTGAGATGAAAGAAAATATTGGCACAAGATTGTGGACTGGGCCAGGGGCCAAATGGGTTTTTCAGTAGTTATAGTCAATACGATCTGAACCAAGCAGGATTCTCTTATTTATTAGCACACACATTAATTAATAGGCCTGGGCCTATTCTGAGGCGTAAGGAGTGCAGATATAAAAACCTTCTTTCTTTGGAGCACAGCATGGCAGCACAGCTGGAGATAGTTAATAGCGAGGTTAATGGGCTAGTTTGTCTCCATAATGTTTGGCCTGAACTGTAATGTGTGGTTGTGTCAAAAGTAGATGGACAAAAGGTTGACATAGGTGTTAGTTTTTTGATAGTAGTTGTCTTTTCAGTATCCTGTTTTCTCTGACAAGATCTTTGCTTGCTATTACTTTGATGGGTAGACAGCATTCGTCCCAGATTTCCCACTGAGTACACCAGGTGGAATGTGGAAGAGAAGCAAAAATATATGAAGTGTATATTCTTTGGAGTCTATAGAACTATGGAAAGAATGGAATCCAATTATTTTGTGATGTTCTTAATTATTATCTTGTCATTACATGACAAGAATCTTGGGATCATACAGATCATGGTTTGTTTTTTTTCTCTTCATTTTCCATTCTCACACTCTACAGGAGAGATAATTTCTGTGTTATCGCCTTCATGCATGCAGCAGCAGAGGAGGTTGGGCTCTAGACTTGTTGCTATGAATTTGGGAGGTGTGCAGACAACTATAAATTGGCAGCACTTTAAAATATGTGGTTGGGTTGAAAGTATATTGAATCCATTCACCTTTAAGAATAAACCCAAGCAGAATAAAAGCTGTAGATCTGAACACATACTGTGTTTTATTTCTGGCAGCCTAGCAGAGACTTAATATGGTATTAAAAGGAGCTTTCTGTCAGAGGTCTGAAAATAAATATACTGTTGCTTTTTTATATTCTTTTTCACCTATAAAGCAAATTTGTTTAGAGGTACAGTTTATAGTTGTGATTCCCTGTTGTATGTTTATAATTTATGCTGCAGCGACACAAACAGTGGTGTGAAAGTTGTAGAAGCTTATGTGTCCACTGGAGAAACGAACTACAGGTGGAAGGCATGATAATAGGGAATTTCTAACTATAAACATTTTGCCCTGTTAAAAACAACAATTGACATTTAAATGATTGGAATTTATTATAGGAGAAAATATCCTTATTTGTATGCCAGATATTTTCACCAAATAAAGTGTAAACCCAGAAGCTTCCCTGAGCACATTGAAATGTCTAGCACTGTACAGCACATCATATCAGTATGCCAAAACATGACTAAGTGGTGAGAGCATAGAAATGGTTATACAAACTTAAATGCTTTGAATGTCCTAAAACATAGGGTGCAAGGTGGTTGCTCTATTTCATGCAGTCAGTTAGTAAGGGCTTGCTATTTTAATGATAGGAAAAAAGACCAGTTTTACTGATACACTGTCTTGTTCTCACAATTTTCAGTTAACTTTCCAACAGAGAGAATTTTTATGAATATCACTATAGTCATTAGGCTTTACTATAACAAATCTTTTTATTGTTTTGAATTAAAGTTTACTTTTGTTAATAATCCAGAAGAAACATTTAGAATATATTAGAAAGGTAAGCAGTAGCCATAAAACGTGATGATGGGTCTGATTCTTCACCGTGCAGAATTTTTTAAATCCTTGCCCATGGCGGTAACAACCAGAACAGTATTTCATCACAGTAAGTCATGTAAGTATTGTGACTACTGCTATAAACCCTTTGATACCTATGGGAATAATTGCAATGAATAAGGATTTTGGCCCTAATATTTGTGAAAATCAGGAGAACACTAAAACTGGAACTGAAATGCAGATCAAATTTACATGATTCCGTGTAAAGGAAGGAAAGTGCTGTGCTGAAAATACCTAGCAGTAATTAAAAGTTGTATAGCTCTGGTATATCTTGAAATAAAGTCAAATAACCAAAATCTTTTGTGGAATACATCTACATGCTTTACAGTAAAATGAACAACACTTCTAGGCATCCCCTCTCCAACCTCTTAATATCTGCATGGTATGATAACTGTGAGGCTTCCCTCATTTGTGTCACTTGGCTAGTCTTGCCAAAGGTACACTCGCTGTCCGGGCGCTGCAGTAACGTACTGTCTTCTGGCTGTTTTTCCCTGCCGTGTGTAAGGACTGCAGTGGGAAATGCTGAGGCTAGTCATGCTGGTACTTTGCTAGTTGAGGACTTCTTGGGTCAAATGCCTAACATGTTTTTTTGGTAAGAAATACTGCTTTCTGTACAATCTCACACAAATGTTTCTGCTAATCTGTACCGATTGATTTCTAAATCCTTGGACAGTTTTATTAAATAGAGGAGAAACAATATGATTCAGATGAAAATATTGAGTCACTTCAGACTTAGAGTATGCAATATTGACAAATATCCCTGTTTGTGTGTAGAAAGGAATAATATTGATTTTTTTAAAAAAATATTTATTTTGTTAGTTGTGCTCCAAAACAGTTTTTCATTACTTAAGAGTTACTGCATATGTTCTGTTCTTTGCTTGTATTACCACTATCATTTTTTACTTTGTGTTTTAATTTAAGGTAACGCTATCTAAACAAAAAAGTTACATTGTATTCTACATCACAAGCATTTATCAATAGAGTGTGGTTTAATCAATGTTAACGAACCTGTGGAAAAATTTACAAAATTTATGTGATCCTCACTTTTAAAATTAAATATAGTTATTTGACTTAGAATTTTTAATGCTACTACAGTGTATGTTATAATAAAAACATACCGAAAGACAACATTGTGCCAAACAAGAGATAAACATAATAAGATGAAAAGAACTGTCCTAAATGGAGAATGACTTAAATGCATGCAGTAAGTTGGAATGGAGGAAAAATACAGTTTGATTATTTTTTTTTTATTTTAACATACTTACCTGATATAATTTGAAACAATGATCTTCTGAAAGTCCCACTCTATATAACATCTGTCAGATATAAGCATTATTGCAAATGAACACAGAGATTTGGAATATTATAGTATGTAGAGATGTATGTGTACATGCTAGGTACCATGAATTAACAATCTATGATCACATTTTCAAAATACCTGAACCAGTACTACTATGATGCTTTTTTACATGAATGTCACTGCTCATAGTCTCAAAGAACACCCTAGAAAGGATTGACCTTTTTGGGGGACAGTTTGTCTTAGAGTGTGCCAAAGTGTATTGTGCCAACCACTCCTGGGTGTTCTGCAGCAGCAGGTGCCCCCCCAGCCCCGTCGGGGTGCTGAGATGGGCCAGGGGAAGCCCCTGCGCACACACACAGTTAGCACCAGGGCTGGGAGGGACACGCTGTGCTGTGCAAGTGGTTTCCCAGTGCAGGTGGACATTGGGAGAATGAAAAGTAGGCTGTGGGATTGCAGTCCCTGCCTCAGCAGTCAAAAGAAAGGAAAAAGATCAAGAAATGCCTTCTTGTTTGTGTGGTTTTCAGTGGTATCTGAGCAAGCAGACTCTGGGTTATGCTGTTCTGTTACCTTTAGCTGTAGAGAAATGAATCCTGTTTATCTTAAAATAAGTAGGAGAAAAATCCTTAAAGAATACACTTTTGACGCAATATAAAAGATATATATCAAGCAGATCCAGCCATAGAATCATGATTTGCTTCATTGCGTGCTGGTAATGGTATAATAGGTGTTCAGATCACCATCGGTCTTGAGTTTTGACAATGTAGCTGGTTTTTAACGAGGTGATAGCCAGTCGTCCTTAATCATTCTGACTATTGACTTGTATTCCACTGCTTCATAAGTGAATGGTACCCTGCATATCTAATGATTCACTCTTTGTATTCTATGTATCCTTTTCCATGTTGATTTATGGATGTTTGAGGTTATTTTGTTGTGTTGTAAGATGCAACATTATAAAAAGTATCATATGTTGTAATACTGTCTGTAGAGAAAGATAAATCTAGACTGTTTCTCTGGAGTATTGTGTGCTGGCAGCATCCACCTGCTGGTAACTGAAACAAATACACAATAAAGTTCACTGTTATTTTTAAAAAGATACTGTAATTGAATACATACACTCACTGACTCTTAGGTGCTGCCGTGATTTCTGCAGTCTAAACCTAAGTTGCCTAAGAAAAAAATATAATAAAACAAAGTAGATATACATGCAAGTTGTGAGAGTGTGAAATATGATTAAGATACAGAGAATTTCATGCTACTGTTTCTACTTTATACACTTTGTCATTCTTCAGTCTTTGTGTTGGTGATGAAGTGGGGTTTTCCCATTTTGCTTTTTGGAATATGCTACATTGTTCAGTTATCTTCCTAGTCTACTGTCCAGAATTGGGAAAATGAGAGAACTACCTCTGCGGCTGGGACCTATCAACCCACTTCATTATTTGTTTTAAAGCCATTGCTTTCAGTCTGTCTCTCTAGGGCTACATATTTGTTTCCCCACCTGAGAAAGAGGTGAAGGAGGAGGTCACATAGCAGGATAGGTCTGGTAAATAAGTGATAGGTTTTGCCCTTTCTGCCTTCCATTACGTGGTAATGAAGATCCTCTTTGCAGGAGGAGAATGAAACCTCCAACTCTTTTGAGCAATGGCTCCCTGCTTCTGCCTCTCCTTGCCACTTGGAAGGCACACGAGAACCCCTCAGCTAAATAAGCACTTTCTCACCTTTGTTGTGTAATCTTTTACCTCAGAGAGATGTTGTTTCGAGGTTATGCACTTCTTTCTAGGTTAGTTGATTGTCATTTAAAGGAGAAGGGAGTATGTGATACCTCCAGTGGAACTGGTGGGCCCCTAATGCATGTTTTATAAAACTGAATTCCAATAGCCTGGAGGAAAAATAGTATGTTGAGATTAAGGTGAAGAGGGAACAGATGCGACTGAGGCTATACAGTGACATAGCTCTTTACATGGCACACCTGCTGTCAAGTTTCCCCCTAGTACTTTAAATCTTTATTGAGCATATGAGCTAGGACGACTTAAAATTATACAGATTCATACTTGAATACCTTGCTTAATTACTTAGCTTGCAGGGTTGTACAGCATTTAGACATTATTTAGACTCATAAAAATCTTTACTTCAGTTGCACCTTTTGTTTGCATTCAGCTACTTTTCTGATACTAAAATAGAATTAAAAAAATCTATATTTCAATATAGATTTATAAAGGTCACTTCTTCTTTTTAAAGTCTTTGAGTCATCCCAGACTTCTTGAGAATCAGTAACATTTTTTCCTTCCTGAAGAAGTGGAGGGTGTCCAGCTAAAACCCAATGTAGTATTAAAAAAAGTAACAACTTTGCTCATAATTTAACTGTATGTTTGACTTTACCAGGGTACAAAATCGACTGCCTATATGAGAAATGCAAA
Source organism: Phaethon lepturus (assembly GCF_000687285.1). NCBI lineage: Eukaryota > Metazoa > Chordata > Aves > Phaethontiformes > Phaethontidae > Phaethon > Phaethon lepturus. The sequence continues at coordinate 10,424 of NW_010564103.1, forward strand.
AGTGAGAACATTTTGACATGTTCAGAATGGCATGTAAAGCTATCTGAAAGGTGTCAGTAAATTTCTAACATCTTATTAAGCAGTGTTTTATTAACAGTCGCTTTAATCAACAACACTTTAAATTACTACTAGACTGACAATCTGCTAGGACATTTTCAATTAAATAATTCAGAAGAAAGTAGGCTTTTTTGTGTGTGTGTTTTTCCTTTCAAGAGCCCAAAACATTAATAGGTTGTTTTCACTTTATGCTGGCTCACAAAGAATACATACAGAAATGCTGTCAGTTAAGAGACTAATTCCACACTGAAAACAGACAAGAAAAAGTTGAAGGCATTATCAAACTGCTATTTGCTAAGTGGCTACTTACAATGCTGATCGTGTAGATGGTATATTGTCCATTTTCAGGTGTCGTGTTAGAAGAAATGTGTATTCAATAGTAAACATGCAGTTAATTAGATAAACTGATACTGGTTCCTTGTTGCAGTAACATTAAAACGATGGTTTGTGTTCCAAGAAGAGTGTGTATTGATTAAATGCACCTTGCACTGAAGCAATTAATATAGCTCTTGATCCATCAATGCCTGTTTCATTATGATTAGAAGCCCTGATCTTACAACAGTTGCAATACAGTGTAGTGTTTACAACTGAGAATAATCCTGTTATATTTAAGAAATATACTTGGTCATAAGTGTTTGAACAGTTCACTTTAGTCCTTCAGATTCTGAAACCTCTTTACAAAGCAGAGAAGGAATTAAGCTTTTCTCTTTTCCTGCATAGTCTGTAATTTCATAAACCAAAAATATAGGCTGTGGCTTTAGAGGATACTCAACTACATTGACAATACACCTTGTAATGCTAACGTAATCTTGTAATGCTAATACAATGTGAAAGAATATGAGAAACAAAGAGAGGTATCAAAAGAGAGTCTCTTTAAAAAAACTTTCCCTGCTCAGAATACTGGAGAGTATTTCCAATGCAAACCACCAAAATTGCAACTTTTTCTTTTTAAGAGTCAGTTAATTATTTGCTTTCTTCAAGGAATGCTGAAATTTTGTGCAATATCATGATTTGAGAAACCTGTATTTTAAGTAAAAAACCCAACACCACTGACAAAGTTGTAGATTTTCTGGCTGAAGATGAAATAAATAGGCATCAACTCAGTCAGGTTTATAGGTTTATGTTTGTCTCTCAATGTTAGGCAGACAGTGACTAACCAGGCTGATTACATACATCTGTATGTAATCCATACAGCCTACTTGGGGCAGATGGCTGATGCAAAATCCAGCTCAAAATTTCTATTACATTGGATTTTATTTGTACTTTTCAGATAAAAGCAAATAATAAAAAAAATGGAATGCCAGAGAAATAGTTTGGAAGAGAAGTTGAGAAGTCTTATTATTTATCCTGATGGCCCAAGGCAGGATCAAGTATTTATATGATAGTTCAGACAGCTTTTTGTCTAATGTACTTAAAATCCACAAGTACTGGGTGCTTCATAATATCACTAGGTAATCTACTCCAGAATTTATCTTTCCTGGTATGAGATTTTTCCTAGTTCTGAAGTAAATCTTCTTACATTTAAAGCCTGGTACACAAAATGGATGAAATACATGTCCAAGATTTTACAGTACAGAATAGAACAAAAATGTTATTTGGTATCTATTACAGATTTTTGTCTTGTTTATACTTTCAGGTATGAACTGCTGCCCCTTTTGCAGCAGCCTTCTATGTGTCTTCAGTCTGTGATTTAACATGTTCAACAGTGTCAGAGTTCCCAGATACACAGGTGTTACCCGATTAGTTTTTCTCCATTCTGTTTCTATAAGATAGATTATTTCTCTGGAACTCTACTTGATGTCTTCTACCTTACAAATGATAACTAGTCTTTGAGTGTTGCTTTTTATCTTCTAACTTCCAAACTTATTGGAATCTTACTGACTGCAGTGCTTGAAATTGGAGAAGTAAAAGTAGCGTACAGATTTCTATTTAGTTCCAGGAGTTTCTGCCTCACACAAAGGAGAGATTCCAGCTTGCCCCTGTTGATGGTAATTCTTCCCATCCTACAAGGACTCTGTAGGAGTTATTGCTTCCACGGAGATGAGATCAGCAGCTCCCAGTACCTGTTGGGTCTGAGGAGCAATCACTGTAGAGTAAGTTACATCCTTGCAGTACAGGAAATCTTTTACCTTTGTATGAAGAAGCACTCAAGAGTTTGGGATGAGGTAGGAGTCATTGTCTCACAACATTGTGTAACAACCATCGACTTGAACTCATTTTGATGTGAAGCTTGATGAAAGACTGCAGGGATCCTCACAGGCCTCTGGAACTTGTCTCTTGTATGATCTAAACAGGTATTCCAAATAAAAAATATAGATAAATACATCTTCAACTTGCATAGCTTTCCAGCTATTGGATTTGGATTTTCAGAAAGGAAACTTTGTCAGTGACCTTTTTATGAACTCTATCTTTTCTAAGGATATTTTAGCTCTTGAACATTTGATATGTAGCATGAACATCTTGGTTCTCTCTTCCATAAATAAAAACTGAAGACAGGTACTTTAAACGATTTTTTAACATGAAAAGTCAATGTCACAGGCAATAGTGAAGCTTTTGAAGTTTCAAACAAACACTTCTTATTCAGATTATTTTTATCCGCTGATAAAAATAATAAATAATAAAATCAGTTATCTTTTTCACTTGAAAAGATGTGCCTCCGCTTTATATGAGTGTCTTTACCAAATGTTATTATAATGATGAAATAGGGTGTGCTCATTCTTCTCTCATTTTTCAAGGCTGATGTATCTAGGAGGCTTTAATCAAGAAAGATGTTCTTTCCAACTGGAGGCTTGCCAATGTGATGCCCATCTACAAGAAAGGCCGGAAGGAGGATCTGGGAAACTACAGGCCTGTCAGCCTGACCTTGGTACTGGGGAAAATTATGGAGAGGTTCATCTTGAAAGTGCTCACAGGGCATGTGCAGGACAACCAAGGGACCAGGCCCAGCCAACATGGGTTCATGAAAGGCAGGTCCTGCTTGACCAACCTGATCTCGTTCTATGACCAGGTGACCCGCCTAGTGGATAAGGGAAAGGCTGTGGATGTTGTCTACCTGGACTTTAGTAAAGCCTTTGACAGCATCTCCCACAGCATTCTCCTGGAGAAACTGGCGGCTTGTGACTTAGGCAGGTGTACCCTTTTCTGTGTGAAAACTGGCTGGACAGCTGAGCCCAGAGAGTTGTGGTGAATGGAGTTCAATCCAGTTGGTGGCCCTGTGTTCCCCAGGGGTCAGTTTTGGGGCCGGTCTTGTTTAATATTGTCACTGATGAACTGGATGAGGGGATCAAGTGTTCCCTCAGTAAGTTTGCAGCTGATACCAAGTTGGGTGGGAGTGTTGATCTACTCGAGGTAAGGAAAGAGTCTACAGAAGGATCTGGACAGGCTGGAGCAATGGGCAGACGTCAACTGTATGAGGTTCAATAAGGCCAAGTGCCGGGTCCTGCACTTGGGTCACAACAACCCCATGCAACGCTACAGGCTTGGGGAGGAGTGGCTGGAGAGCTGCCCGGAGGAAAAGGACCTGGGGGTGCTGGTTGACAGCCAGCTGAACATGAGCCAGCAGTGTGCCCAGGTGGCCAAGAAGGCCAACAGCATCCTGGCCTGTATCAGAAATAGTGTGGCCAGCAGGAGTAGGGAAGTGATCGTGCCCCTGTACTCGGCACTGGTGAGGCCGCACCTCAACTACTGTGTTCAGTTTTGGGCCCCTCACTACAAGAAGGACATTGAGTTGCTGGAGTGTGAAGGGCAACGAAGCTAGTGAGGTGTCTGGCACAGAAGTCTTATGAGGAGCAGCTGAGGGAACTGGGGTTGTTTAGTCTGGAGAAGAGGAGGCTGAGGGGAGACCTTACTGCTCTCTAAAATTACCTGAAAGGAGATTGTAATGACGTGGGTGTTGGTCTCTTCTCCCAACTAACTAGTGATAGGACAAGAGGCAATGGCCTCAAGTTGTGCCAGGGGAGGTTTAGATTGGATAATAGGAAAAATTTTTTCACTGAGAGAGTGGTCAAACATTGGAACAGGCTTCTGAGGGAAGTGGTGGACTCACCATCACTGTAATTGTTCAAAAAGCATGTAGATGTTGCACTTCAGGACATGGTTTAATGAGCTTGGTGGTGTTGGGTTGACGGTTGGACTTGATGATCTTAGAGGTCTTTTCCAACATTAATGATTCTATAATTCTGTATTTTAACTTTTGTACCAGCTTAAGCCTTTCTAGTTTTAAATTTTGGTTTTCGTACTCCAAAAGTATTTAACTTTTGTCCAGTGTCTGATTAAAACCATTAGAATGGCACTTGCATACAAATGACCATAGAGGATTTATTTTTTCCAAATTCATTGTTATAGTTTGATAGTTTAGGGATATGATTCTTCAGGCTTGTAGTTCCCGGAGAGTTCTGTGGTAGCTCATCTATGGATGTTAATAAATTAAACTGAGTGCTTGAATTCAGTTTTGAGATGTGATAAAGCTATTTTAACGAGCCCAGGAAGAGGCTTTTATGAGGCAGTCCTCTAGAGGCACAGAGCTGGCACTCTGACTTTATACATTCAACATTCCTTGTGTTGGCCTTGCTGGGAAAAGGTTACACTTGATTTTTATAGGTATATATAGTAACATCTTCTTTTCTGTATACTTTGGCAACTTCACAGTGTTTTGATTGACAATTACTTTGTTAACATTCCTCAAAACTAATGTATTTTATACATTGTGTGTGTCTTTGCCTTCACAGCATTTATTCTCCCTTTGAATTTTATTTTAAATGTTCTACAAGTATGTCAGCCTAGCATTGCCTTTTTCCATCAGAACAACTTTGTCAGACACTTGACCTTAGCTGAAAATAAATTGTGCATTGAATTCTGTTTATTGTGCCTGTTGCTGTAAAACTTTTAATTAGTCTAATCATTAGTCTTTCATTAAGCTATTAAGCCAGTGATCATGTACCTTTGATAGTACTGTGAGGACGAGAACCACACTGTTCTTGGATCAGAGGTTCACAATGCTTTTTAATCAGAATTCTTACTGTCTTAAAGTAAAATTACTGGACACTTTCTGAAGTCTTGAAGAATAATTCCTAAGTGATAGAGAGATGAAATTGAGAAGTCTTAGTAGGAAGATCATAACTTTCTCAGTCTAGGCATTTGTGCAATGCCTAAATTTGGGAAATAGTAGCTCAGACTTACAGTGTGAAATGGGGTTATTGAGTAATAATGACAAAGAATTTTTAGAAAGTTTTACTTCAGACTAGCTCTAGTCTAGTTCAATTGACTACATGTCTGTTAATAGTTGGAGTGCATTAAATGAACTTCTGGAGCACATCTTCCTACTTAGTTTCATCTAAAAGAATCCAATTTGTGCATTCTAAGTGCATTCCATGATGTGAACCAGAACATGGAAACCGGGGACTATTAGGTGACTTCTTCTGAAGGCACATTCCTGATCTGAATGGAAGTGCTGATATGTCCACATGTCAGAGAGCACTGTGTGAGATTTTTCCATTCTCCAGGGGCCCAGAAAGTGTGTGTTTGTTGCATTACAGTTTCATCTCTTTTGCAGAATTCAAATCTGATCCTTCCTAGCTCAGGGAATTTATGGAGACATGCTTAGGGACTGTCCTAATATTTTAGGGATGTTTGTTAAAGATTAGGCCTATGTATTTTAAGGTTTACTATATTAATATCACCAAAATAGTGTCTTGTTAGAGCCAAAATCTCTGTCAGAGATTTTCCTAACGTCTAATCACCATCACCAAGCACCGACGTCATTGAGCAGAAGCTGTTCCTCACTATTTTATAGCTGCTATCACTTGCCTGATTGACAATTTGCAATTAATTTTCATTGTATGTATTCAGGCTGCTCATTTAGTTGAGACTGCAGAACGGCACATGTGCAGAACATAGTACAGAACTCCCATCAGCTAAATATCTTCTTGAATAGGAGAATGTATAGCTGTGCCAAAAATAAACACCACGGGTTTTTAAAGTAGAATACATGTGTACTAGAATTTCAGTGCTGGACTTAGTAAACACACCATCTTAGATCTGCTGTATTGCAGACTGCATTCTGCAGCATGATGCAGACACACCCTGGTAAATTTTTGTAATTTCTATGTTTCAGGACGCAATTACTTGTCCAGAGAGAATATACAAAGTCAGTAAAAACCCAGAGAGAAAATTAAGTCAATAGCACTGCAAAGAGTATAAATCTATGCGAAGGTTGGCTAATTTTATAAATTACATTAGTTTTTTATGGCACTAGAATTGGAACTTTTGAAATAGTGTGCCAAAGCACAGCTCACTGAACATTTTAAGAATGTTAAGTACACTTAGAGTTTGATCATAGCAATTGTGTAGGGTTTTCCTTGCACACCATGACTATACAGTCTAATATTACCACTGCTTGCTATAGAAATGGCCACAAAGCCAAATTAACTTAATTTTGTCTTTGTCATATTTTCTTCAAGCTCAAAACCTACACCTTGCAATGTCTTTAGGAAGGCATAAGATTCCTTTATGTTAAGGAATCAAATTTATGTTCAGAGTGATTATATGTCTTTTAAACATTGTTAAATTTCTTCTAAATCCAATTATTTCAGAGATGACGCAGCTACTGGATTTATTCTTAGCTCATGTAAGTGCTATCTCAGCCTACTATTGAAAATATATTACAATCTTGAATACATGAAGACTTAATTCCTTGTCTTCCATATTCAGTTAACTTAAGAAAAACCACACAGGTGTGTTTTTCCCAGAATTGTATATGTGGAAAGCTCTTCCATGATGGAAGCTAAAAATGGAAATTATTAACGGTAATTTCTTGATGCTTGAAAGTGATGGCAAGTTTCTACTCAGTACTGTTGGGTCCACACATGGAGTACTGTGTCCAGTTCTGGGCTCCCCAGTACAAAGGAGACATGGGCATACTGGAGAGAGTCCAGTGAAGTTCCACGAAGATGATGAATGGACTGGAGCATCTCTCCTATGAGGAAAGGCTGGGAGAGCTGGGACTGTGTGATCTGGAGATGAGAAGGCATGGGGGTGGATCTCATAAATGTAGATCAATACCTGAGAGTGCTTAGAGTATGGACCCAGGCTCTTTTCAGTGGTGCCCAGTGACAGGACCAGAGGCAACACGCACAAACTGAAACACAGGAGGTTCTCAACATCAGGAAACACATTTTTAGTGTGAGGGTGACCGAGAACTGGCACAGGATGCCCAGGGAGGTTGTGCAAGCTCCATCCTTGGAGATTCAAAAGCCACCTTGACATGGTCCTGGGCAACCTGCCCTAGGTGACCCTGCTTGAACAGGGTGGGGTTGGACCAGATGACCACTGGAGGTCTTTCCCATCCTAACCATTCTGTAATGCTGTGACTGAAATGGACAACATTTTTTTAAAGTGCTGTTATAGTACATTGATTGTAATTATATTTCTAGGGATACTTGTGACCCAAACAATATTTCATTTTTCATCTTTGTTTACATTTCTATGCATAGTTTTGTATTTAAAAGTTATTCCAGGTATAGTCCTCACTGAGGAGAAGAGAAAACTGGATGAATATTTTTAAGTAAAAGGCAGGGAAGACTGTAGTTATGTATTAAATTGAAAGAGTGGTTCTGCAGTGTAAGATGCACTATGTAACTAACAGTTCATGGGTTGGAAATGAATGAGTTTAGGTGTTCAGGGTTAGGTAATTCAGTTCTCAATTAGAGCAATGAATAGATACATCAAAAAGAGCAGTTTAATATGTACTTAAAGATGTAGGCACTCAAGCGTTACATATTATTGCCATGATCAATCTGAAACTAATTTTGAGAATAAACTTTTCTCTCAGTGTAATTTCCTTATCTGTTAGGATTCTTGTTAGTTTTGTATGTAGAACCCTTGTAGTATGTGTTCTGTCCTTTTTGCCATTTCTCTAGAGCTCTTGATCTGTCTGTTCAACCTTGTTGGTCTCCTGTTTTTGTTAAGAGCTTTCAGTGGCCTAGGTGAGCATCAATAGCTGGAGATTTGAGCCACAGTGTGGAAATGTTGGATCTGTATGCATATGCATGTAGAGCATGCAAGAAAACTAAACTATTTTTGTTTCCCTTTTCACTGTGATTGTGTATATGGTACTGACTTGATTGCATTCCTTATCTGTAGTATCTCTAAATGAACTGAGTAGGCCAGATGGGGTAAAATATATGTATCTGTTCATACTGGGTTTTACAGAATTTTTCAAAACCTAAGTCTGGGATGTGTACTAAGCTGTTGTCTTTTCCCAGGGGTTCTGGAACTCTTTCACATTTTTCACTTTAAGAGATTTTAAAAGTTTCTTAATGTGTTATAGCCCACAGGAGCAGCATCTAGATATTCCACAGTGACCCACTTAAGAACGAAAGATTCTATAAGGTTGTGTACTAACTTGCATAGAGAAGATGTCTCCAGTCAAGTCAAAGAATTTTGCAGTTACTAGTTGAACACAGGAAGCTGAACAGCTGAGCTCAGGTCAATATTAGCCTATTTTTAAAAGAAAAATATTTGGTGATTGTATCATAATGTAAGTCAGGAATACTGCTTTAGATTATAGTATTACATTTTCCTCTTCATCTTTATTTGGAAATACAGGAAATTTTCACCTAACCTGAACTTCCGTCTCTCTTAGGGTCTTATTTAATGCTAGGTGGGATACTGATATTATAATTAAGCTTTTGTTACTTTTTCTTTTTTTATGCAGATAAAAAAGAGAACCTTTATTTCTTAATTTTTCTTACTAAAAACTATCATGTTAATGAAAAACACATTAAAATGTTTGATGCAAGAGCATGAGCTGAAATGCTTGTACTTTTCAGAACTCTCTTTTCTTATAAGCAAAAATGGTATTGCATAGAGACTTGTTCATTCTTAAAACATAGTATCAATTTAACCTTGTTTGCAGCATTTGTTACATGGATAAAAATTAGGGAAAAAAGCCTCAACCCACAAAAAAAACCAACCTCTTAAATCTTTCTAAAGAGCTTAAATTTCAAATTTTGATTATCAGGTTATGTTTTGTGTTGAAAGCACACATAAGAAAATTATACATTAGATTTTACAAACTCATGGGTGTTTAAAAAGAGTTTAGTACTCTGAGATGGTCCTGATGGGCACATTAGCTCTCTAACAGTTTTGAAGGCAAGACAGACTTTAATGAATGTCTTCAGACCTTTGTGCCCTATACTAAACACTTCAGTGGGACATTTGGTCAAAGTATCTTTCTGTGCTGAAGAAATGTTCTGTTAGAACTTGTCAATACTATACCGGTTATTTTAGTAGAGAGGAGATATACATTCAGTCACTTCAATTATCAGTTTGGTTATTAAGAAAAATCGTATTTTTCAAAGTACAAATAAGAACAAGATCCTTAATTTTAAAAAATGAAAATTAGATTTTCTGTGTAATAAAACATGGCTACAGCTGTGCCTCAAATAAACCACCAAATATTATAAGAATTAAAACCACAAAAAGGAGTTTCAGGAAATATTGCAACTACTATGCTAAGCTTTGTAGTACATGCCACCGACTTATACTGGATCTGCTAACTGGATGGTACTTTTTTGGTTAAAAATTATAAACTAAATTGACCACCATGAGTAACCATTTTTTTTTTGTAGGCATGAACTATGCTCAGAATGCTTCAACCTTTTCACTGATTTCTTATTTTGATCATGAGAACTATATAACTATATTATGGATGTTCATAACCTTCCATACTAGTGAAGGACATTGGCATTTACTGGCCCAATCTCCCATGGATGACAGACTATCAGAAAAATACCTTCTCCCCAAGCTGCCAAGCCCCAGCTTGTTGGAACATGCTGTATTTACAACAGTCGTGCTGCTTGGTGAAATCCCAAGAAGTGTATGGCCAGGGATGGAGGAAGTGCTGTTAGGTTTTTGCAGGGAGGGAGTAACACAATTGCATGGGACAGATATCATATTCAAACACATGAAGTCATAATTGCACAGAACCGTGTACATGAAAATACAGAGACCCGAGTATAATTGTTTGTTTCTGGAAAACCCTACTGACTGACACATCTCAAAGTGGAGATGTGGACTTTTGGAACTCCTTTGCTATTAACATATTTATTTGAAGAGGCAGAGTCATCCACAGAAGAAATAAGTCATAAAATATGATGGAATTTATGCTTGAAAGTAATCAGGAACTAAAGGTATTTTTTATCAGGAGACAGCCTGCATCCTTGCTCGGCTCCTTCAAGCTCAAAGACATGATCATCACTATTGAAGATGGAAATCCTTTCTCTAGACTGCAAGAAAAAGAACATTCAGAAAAGTCTGGTTATATTAGTTTGCTACCTTTTACCAAATTAATACAGATCCCATTCAAGACCATGGTTTCTGCATTCATTAAATAAGATGACTCTTAATACTAGTTTTGGGCAATCTGGGGATACATGAAACCTTAATTAAAGCTAGTGCTAAGTGTTGTATGTGGGCAGCAACTTTAGGAATTAAAACCACAAATGCAGTTATAAAGCTCTGGAATTAGTGAACTGACAGTGATTTTCAGCAGAGAACTATTGAAGTAATTTATTCTTTTGATATTATTTCTTCTGTCTTGCAACAAAGTTTAGCTTTTCAGGTTGGGATATAATTTGCACTGCAAGTTAATAGTGCACTTTTTTTTTTTAATGCCTTATTTATTAAAATTGAAGTTTTTTGCTAATGAGCCAGTAATTACTTTCATGTGGATGATAGCAGGCTTGGATACTATCCTGTGATTAATTTGCAGTTCATCTAGGAAGGGATTCTGATAGCTAGTAATAGGGGAAGCACTTATATTTTAAATTGTTTTTACTGAAGAGCCACTTCTTGTAGTTTTATGTGATTATTTTATAATAGCTCTTCTATCTTTTGAGTGCTATAAACACTTGCTTCAAGCACATTTTATATTTTAAACTTTTGAAACAAGGGATAATTTTCATGTCTTTTCTTTCCCTTTCTATAAATTTCAATATGTCTGATATGAAGACACACTGCATCAGGTGCTACTAGATCTGTATTTGAAAAGGAAAAATAGAAAAAAAAATAATTAAATGGTGGAGAAGAAAAAGAGGGAGAGAGCCTGTCTAGCTTCCCATCTCCGACACTGTTTTTTGATCGTAAATAGTTTCTTACATGGTTACAATGACCAGATATCTATCTGACTTAGTCTTTAAGATGTTGTTCTAGAAGTTTATTTGTGTTGTACATGTAAGTCCCTTAACAGGAAAGGAGATACGGAGCAGAAAGAGCATAGGTCTGATGCTACACAGTCTATGTGTAATAGGGTGTTTAAACTAGGTTGCCAGTTACCTGGCTGCCTGGTTCATCCTTCTGCTCAATTGGTGTAAGATCTTTCTTTCTATAGGCTAGCAAAGTTTAGGGCACCACATAAGTAATAAACACTGCTGTGCAGCATGTTAGATGGAATAACCCAGATGCATTGTTGTTCTATTAGAATTATAATTCAACCTTCAACAAAACCAATCAAATATTGATGTTAGGTCCTCCCCTTGCAAATTCTCCATTCATAGAGCTCTTATGGGTTCCTATAAGAGTTCTGCACCCTTGAGGACTTGCAAACTTAGACTTACTAAAGCTGGATGCAGTTCAGCAACCTCTAATGGGATAACTAAGGTAAGGTTGACTCACTTTCAATGGCATTATGGTGCTTAAATTCCCTTGATGATTAATTCCGTTTTTAGAGACTTTTTCTTCCTAACGCCAGTAGTTTACTTAAACAGCAAAAAGAAAAGAAGTTAGGGAGAGTAGTGTTCTGAATCCTTTGCTTCTCTCTGTGGAAATCTTCAAGTGTAATGACTCTTTTTCGCTGACATCAAATTTCAAAGGTTCTGCAGTGTAGCAGCTGTTCTAAAATAAAATTGTACTGTTCAAAGTGCACTACAGGATCCTAAATTCTCCTATGAGTTTTCCCTCTATAAAAAGAAGATTGACACTAAATTCTGAAATTATTAACTATTTTGTAAGATAAATTTCAAATAAAGTAAAGATCACCCTGGCAAGAGCAACAGAAGAGTTTGTATGTTTTGTTTTATGATTGAGACATTGAACAGTACCTCATACAAGTATCTAGGGTTTTGGCAAATGTGGCAAACAGAGAAGTGTCTGTTTTTTACCATGAATATCAAAGGTTTTCAGACTGAGTAAAGAGTTAATATAAGGAAGAAGTCAATTACCATTTTTTTACTGGTCAAATCACAGCTTTGTGACAAGTTTACTTAATTCTAGTCCCATCTGGTTATTTTTAATGCAATGGAAAAATCTTTCACTTACTTTCTCATTTTACCTCTTAGGAAACTCTTGTTGCCATCTGAAAACCATTCATTCACAACACATTGTTTTGTCTGTATTGGATCCAGTATTTTTTTTATAGTCATGGCAAGTTCAGCCTTCTGTGTAAAGGATCTCGGGTTTGCTCTGACTTTTTTTTTAGAGATAGAAAATTATCAGTAATGTCAACCACTATTTCTACAACTACTGTCATTTCTTGGCCTGATTCTTTTGAAGACTCAGGAGAAGAATATGAAGTATGTACTTTATAGCAAGAAAGGACTATGCTGACATTTCACAGAAGTAAGAAAAGGCCATAATTGACATAATTCACAGAATCACAGAATCACTAGGT
>NW_010564104.1:0-6546 GCF_000687285.1 Phaethon lepturus
CGGGCTCCCAGGGCAGCCGATGAAGACACCCCCCACCGCCCCTTGGCAGCGCCGGTGGCCTCTGTGATGCCCTGACATCGCCCTGCACAGAGAGTGCCCGCCCACCGGAGCATCCTTTTTCCCTCGAAGCCAGCGCTGACTCGAGGTCCCCGCCCCAGAAGCACAGCCAGCAGCGAGGAGGGGCAGTTTTCAGGAGAATTTCTTTATTCGGCTGCACAGAAGAGGTGTAACAGGGGAGCAGAGATGGCCTCCAGGGGGGCAGCGTTAGTACTTGGTGGGAAGGCCCGCAGGTCTGTAGCGGTTGGGATCCCCGCCGTTTCTGCCCCACGCATTCGCCTCTTGGTCAGCTCGGGTGTCTTCTGCACCTCTGCCACTCGTATCGCTTTGCCATTTTTCTCGGGCATCACTAGCAGGAAGAAAAAGGGCCACCTGAACCAACCAGCATGTAACTCCACTTTGTGTTGCTTCCCTCACTCATGTAAAACTAGCTTTTCCACAGGACTTCTCAAAGTGAGATGCAAGCACATACTCTGTCCTTGTCTGGGAACCACAGACAAGTGGTTATGTCACACTGTTATGTCAGGTGACAAGCCAGCAAGGAAAGAGAGTTCCTTATTATCAGAAATGCAGAGGCAAGGAATCTGCCTTCTCTGGAGGACAAGAAGACAGACTCATGCTCATGTGGGAGGAGAGGCACCATTCCCATAGAGACAGGCTGCTCAGACATTAACTGCTTCCCCTGCCCTCCATTGTCCTTCTAGGTCAAAAGCTGAATAAAAGTCAAAAAGGACTTCACTCTAACTGGAATGCCTGGATCCCAAGTAACTCACTGTTAACAAGCCAAATATGCTCCATTACCTGATCACTTCGGCTGCCCAAGCACCGCCAGGTCCTCTTTGGGCAGCATCATAATTCCCACGAGCATGGAAATATTTGTCGGCATCTTTATAATTTGCCTCTCGCATGTCCCAGTATGCTCTCAACATATCCCATGCCCCTGAAGAAAGCAGAGATTATGTTGACTTTAAAGCGTCATCCCGGAGACAATTAAATACCATTTCAGCCAGGAGCTGAAAGGTCCAAGGACCAGTAACAGAGAGAGGCACTTCTCCACATCGGTCTTTGCATGGGAGTGTACCCATGGAAAGGGCCTGCGGGGGTTGATCAAGGCCCTCTTCCAGCAGCAGAAACCAGCAGGGTCTCTCATGTGGAGCTGCAGACATCCCAGCTCCAAGGACTGCGTCCATTGACTGCTGGTAACCTGTGCTCAGGGAAGGGACTACTAAGAGAAAGGTCTGTGGTAACAGCATCTTACCTCCCACTGCATCCCAGGCAAATCGTCCACGTTCGAGTATTGGTGACAGGTCAGCACTTGCACATAGTATAAAGGAGAGCAACACAACGCAGACACACAGCCTCATGGTTCCCGGCCCAAGCCTGACACAGAGCTGTGAGACAATTGGAGAGATGAACAGTCTGGAGCACCTCTGAGAGACTGCTGACATCCATTACACCCATAGCTGTGCCTGGGCAGCTGCCCCAGCGTTGATGGCTAGCCCAGGAATCTGCTTCTCCCCTGACAAGGACTTATGCCCTCTGTGCGACCACAAGCTCATCTAAGGACTCCGCAACAGAGGCAGATGGACATGAGAAACTTGCATTTTAGCATTCCCTGGTGCTCCTATCACAAGTACAGAGAAGCCCCACATGCTAAAGCACTAGTCCTGTTCCCAAATATCAGCTAAAAACACTGCATATAGTTCACAAATTCAGAATATCACTCACCACTGCAGAAAGGCAAAGCCAAAGAAGATGGAGCTTGTCTTGTGTGCCCTCAGACCCAGAGAAGGTATTTATAAGCAATTCAAACCCCTCCAAAGAGGAAATTGGAAAGGAATCCAATTCCCATGGCTGGGAATTCCCCACCACCACTCCACTTCCAACACAGAAATCATTACGGTAAGCCTGTCCTTGTCCTTACTGAAAGTTCATAGCTCCTGTTACACAATTTTGCAGAAACTATGTGGTGCTTCTTCAGCTGTCCAAGGGACTATTTGCTCCTCAAGCAGGCTAAGAAACTGCCTTGAAGATTGAAGTGTTCCATGTGCTTGAAATGTTACAGTTGTCTTAAGGGTGACACTTATGTTCGGCTCTTGTGCTGGACAGAGCTTGGAGGAGAAGGTGCCTGATCATCTGCACTGTATGTTGAAGCACAAGGTTGGATCTGTGTCTGTGTACAAGGAACAGTCAGCTGTGCTACCAAAATGGCTGCAGGAATGGGCAGTGCTAACTGACATTCCCATGTGTGCTGGGATGACAAGATGGATCCCAGAGTTGATGGAATAGAAAGCATTGTGTTGCTCTTAACTCCACTGCAAAGCAAACTACAAACACCTATGTCCCTGCTGGTAATGCTTGAAGAGACTGCGTGCACACACACCACCAGTAAGGAAGGTCTGAATGGTTCATCCTGCCTTTGCTTGCTCTCACAGATCCTTCTCGAGGGACTTCGAGCCATCCTGCTACAATAGTGGCTCAGTGGGGATCAAGTGACCTAAACTAAGGAGAGTTTTTGAGGCAGCGGTAAACATTTTACCTAAGGGGAGGTTCAGATCCATACAGCCACAACTCTGCTGGATTTTAAGATCGACATATTAAATGTCAGGTCCTATTGGCATGGTTCACAGTTTGAGTATCCACTGTGCTCTCTCAGCTTAGGAGCCTGCTTGCTGCTTGCAAAGGAACTTGGTTAACAACTGATAAAACTGTTTTCCCTGCAGAAAAGGTTGAAGAAACTACAGTTGCACTGTAGAATGAGTGTGCAGAATGTCTCCCTGTTAAGCGGTCTTATACATGCCTTAACAAGTCTAAGCGAGCTTTTTTAAATTCTCTGCAGAAGAGTTATGTGTAGTTGCCCCATTCACAATTGTCACTTTAAACAATTAGCCACTGGAGCTGAAGGGCAGAGGCACGAGGTAAAAGAGGTGCAATAACAAACTGAGCTAATAAAGTGCCAGCAGATAACTTCCTTGGCATCACTGGACTTCAAACAAGAATTTAGCTTAAAGGAAGAAGAGACATTTTCCACAGACAGGCCTGGAGTGGCAGGACAGATATTCTCTGGTACACTGTATTTCTGAATGGAATAATCTGAGACAAGAATCCAAACCCTAACCCAGTGGACAAGGAAACCTTGCAAAAAGCAGGGGGCCAGACACATAATTTTGTCCCCTGCCACCCATGAACTCGATGCTTAACAGTGTTACAGCTCAGTTATTGTAGACACTGGAGTGCTGTGTTTTGCTGCAACTGTGTTCATGTCCTAGTGATGACTTAACACCCCTACAGTACACATCAACTCAAGTGCCTTCTCTGCTGGCTGCAGGTAGCCCTGTCTGTCACCTTTTTGGTTTTGATTAAAAAAAAAAAAAAAGGAAAATTATTCCTGTAAGTTGGGGTACAGGCTCACTAATGCACATGCGATATTGCCCACGGACCTAGAAGAGAGCATTGCCTTCAAAACTGACTTAAGGAACTTTTCCTTATAAGAGCTCAGACATTTTTGGACCATAGAGGATACTTCAGAGTCTTCCGATGTGGTGTGATGTGATTCATATTTGCTCCAAAACAAAATTTTCACATGACAAACATGAGGATAATTGCAAGAAGGTATGTGCTGGAGGGGATCTTTAGAAGATCTTGGATTGCATCCCCTTGACTTGTCTCCAACAACAAGGGCAGTAGCAGTGACAACAATGCTGGAGCTCCCTACGGTAACTTAGATAAAGCACTAGCATTGTGCTTCAGTAAGTAAGAGCCTGAGTACTGTTTTCCCGTATCATCTTGGCCTGCTTTCTGGGTCACAGCCCTTGGTCCACAGAAACAAGCTGCAGCCAAAACTGTTGCTTTTGCAACAGAAATAGGCAAGCTGCCTCTGAGCATGCAGAAGGGTTTGAATGCAATATTCCTTTCTGGCCTAGCACTAAAACATGGGTTGTGTGTGCACACTGGGTAAACACAACACATATAGGGGCGCCTGGGAGACCATTTTCTGGGTTTGTACATTCTGATATACTCAAGATAAAAAGCAAACTCAAACTGGTTGCCCTTTAATTCTGAGTATCTATAAATGCAAACTAAATTCCACAAACATTTTGCAATGTAGGCATTTTGCAATTTTTAAGTAAATCTGATTGAGAAAGGGGATGAGGTGAATTCCCAGCTTAAGCACAAAAAGAAATGCAGTTATTGCTTTTTCTGGGAAGTCATAGCACCTTATCTAAGTTTACATGGGCAATAATTCACTTCAGGAGTTTTACCATGCTGCTGTATGGAATATTTACTAGCACTGGCCTCAGCTTATAGACATGTAGAACAACTATAAACTTGGCCCCTCTTCAACAAACAGAATGCACATACAGATGTTTATCTTAAAATTGTTTTCCCCATTGATTCTAACAGTGAAATAATGTTTTGAGTCAGGTATGAAGCTTTTTATGTTCTTTTAAAAAAAAAACCACCACCACCACCAAAACCAACACAAACTTCTATTTAAAGTTGCTCTGGACAAAGCCCCCTTTATTCACCTCTGCTTTTCAAGGGTCCCCTCCACCAACAGTCAGTCACTGTTTTGGTGAAAAATGAGCTGCAGCTCATCTGCTCCAGCGCAGGCTGGCTTAAACTAGTGGTGGTGTATGCTTTGCTGGCTGACAAGAGCTGGTAGGGACTTTAGTTTTGAGATAAGGGCATTGCTCTGTACAACTGTAACTTCTAAACAGAAGACCATTTCATTTCACAGTCCCTTCACCTTACCCATATGAGACGAAAACAGGCGTCTCAAGAATAGGAAACAGCAACTGTCCAATTCTTCTTCAGAGGGTAAAGTCTTACTCTTTATTGACAGCCAAGTTAGTTGAAATCATCAACACAAGCTCACTTTAAGACACCAAATTTGAACAAATGCTTCCCATTATGTTAGCTATGCAACTATTCTGACAAATTTTAAAATAGAGCTCTGAACGGTAAGTTAAGCTAGGTACATTCTTGGAAAGCCTGCCAGCTTCCTCTAAGGAGGGCAACATGAGTACTTAGCTAAAGCTGAACTACATTCACACAGTGCATGGAATGGAGTTAAGTCCAACAGCCACTGAGGTAGCAGCATGCTCATTTGGCAGGTAAGAGAACAGGCCCCAACATCATCTGATTTGTGTTACCTTACTACACACTGCAGGTGCCTGGCTCCTATCCCAAGTCTTACTGTAAGAGCATGGGGTGTTTCCGATAGATGGATCTGTGCTGTTTCCAATGTCAAAATCTAAACCCCAAAAGATTTCAAGTTTTCTTTTTTAGAAGTAGTTCTGTATAGGCTTTTCCACAAGCAACACTATTAACAGATGAAAGCCTGCTGCTAATTGTCTCCCTGTAACACTTCCTCTAGTGGAGTAACCAAGTTTACACAATGAAGTCTTTCTTGCAATTGAGATTGAATAGTCAGACTGCACCTCTCAAAGTCTGTAAGTTGTATTCCTAAGTCCTATTCTGAGGAAAATAAAAGCATTATTGTGCAGCACAAGTCCTGCAAGACTACATAAAAAGATGCTTTATAAAGAAGTACTTTCAAGTCATTTCATGACAAAATTATGGATTTTAATAAAATTTAGTTCCAATGCATGCATTAGTTTTTTGTTTACATGACATTTGTAAAAACCAAGTATTGAACGGATGCAGTGGCCTCCTGCCTTCTGCTAAAAATGTGAGAATCTGACAGTGAAGAGGGCCAAAACTAGAAGCCTAAAAAGAAATTTGTTCAAAGATGTATTAAGTGCAGAAATGGAGCTGGTACAAAGCATAGTTCTGTAAATGAGAAATAAAATCCAAGTGATTTTATGAATCATCATGTTCTAGCAGATATGTAAAAAGACTTCTTTCTCAATAGCATTTATCTAAAAATACTTATCTAAGCCTTCAGCTTTTAGAAAGATTATTTTAATAAGAGATGTCATCCTCTCACTGTCCAAAATGTCAAAATTCATTGTGGATTTACCAAAGTTTACATGGACTTTAGTGAAGTCTTTGACAGATACTGTTTCCCACAGCATACTCCTGGAGATACTGGCTGCTCATGGCTTGGATGGGTGTACTCGTCACTGGGTAAAAAACTGGCTGGATGGCTGGGCCCAGAGTTGTGGTGAACAGAGTTAAATCCAGTTGGTGGCCAGTCACAAGTAGCATTCTCCAGTGCTCAGTATTTGGGCCAGTTATGTTTAATATCTTTATCAATGATCTGTATGAGGGGATTGAGTGCTCCCTCAGTAAGTCTGCAGACAACACCAAGTTGGGTGGGAGTGTTGATCTACCGGAGGGTAAGAAGGCTCTACAGAGGGATCTGGACAGGCTGGATCAATGGGCTGAGGCCAGCTGCATGAGGTTCAACAAGGCCAAGTGCTGGGTGCTGCACTTGGGTCACAACAACCCCATGCAACGCTACAGGCTTGGGGAAGAGTGGCTGTAACGCTGCCCGGTGGAAAAGGACCTGGCGGTGTTGAT
>NW_010564104.1:6577-15176 GCF_000687285.1 Phaethon lepturus
GGACCCGGAAGTGTCCCCGGGTAGCCAGGGCAGCCAACAGCATCCTGGCCTGTATCAGAAATAGTGTGGCCAGCAGGACTAGGGAAGTGATTATCTCCCAGTACTTGTCCCTGGTGAGGCCAAACCTGGAATACTGTGTTCAGTTTTGGTCCCCTCACTACAAGGCACTGAGGTGCTGGAATGTGTCCAAAGAAGGGCAATGAAACTGTCCAATGAAGGGTCTAGAGCACAAGTCTTGTGAGGAGAAGCTGAGGGAACTGGGGTTGTTTAGCCTAAAGAAAAGGAAGCTGAGGGGAGACCTTCTCACTCTCTACAACTACCTGAAAGGAGGTTGTAGCAAGGTGAGAGTCCGTCTCTTCTCCCAAGTAACAAGCGATAGAACAAGAGGAAAGAGCCTCAAGTTGCACCAGGGGAAGTTTAGATTGGGTATCAGGAAGAATTTCTTCAGCAAAAGGGTTATCAGGCACTGGAACAGGCTGTCCAGGGAAGTGGTTGAGTCACCATCCCTGGAGGTATTTAAGAGATGTGTAGAATTGGTAGAATTGGTGCTTAGGGACATGGCAGCGTTAGGTTAATGGTTGGACTCTATGATCTTAAGGGTCTTCTGATTCTATGATTCTAATTCCACTGTCCTGCGGTTTGTTGAAATATATCACAACTGCTGTCCATAGTCATGTTGCACAAATAGATATGGGCAATTTAGAAATATCACGCTTATAGTTTACCAGTGAGTTCACTTAAGTTCTTCTGTTATTCAGCATTCTTAACTGTTAATCCACTCCTGAAAAATATTTCCCTCCCATTCTAAGACTTGGCTCCATTAATGCAATATATGGACTGGTTTTGCCCATTTGAAATTTAAGAGGGGAAAAAAAGGTATCATAACAAGCACTTCTGCAGTAACTTGAAAAAGTCAGTGTCATTTACAGGAAAATTAAACAACTACAGGCTTAGATATATCCAAGGAATGGCTTCTCATGTCTGCGAACAGAAAAGTCTATACACCGTAATTTAACACTTAAGTCATATAGACTCGGAAAATAAATTCAGGAATTTTCATCTCAGAAATCTGTGAGCTTAACAGTCTGGTATTTATCCTGAAATTAAGTTCTAGAGTTCAAAATTAATTTCCAAAGGAATACGGAAGAACTGTCAACAGTTCCCAGTCAGATACCTGCCAGATGGAGACTGACTCAATATAATTAAACCTTTAGACAGGAGTTCATTTCTTTAAGAGCCTGATAAGTTTATGAGGCACTTTAATATATAATCATTACAGTAAAAAATGTTCCCAAAGTTTTCCAACTTGCTTTCTATGCTTGCTGAGACCACAAAAACCGGTCACACCTTTCCAACATGGACTGAATCAGCGCTCTGCAATAAAGCAAAGGGGGAGGAAACAAAGTCAAACAGTGAAAAAAGCTAATAGAAAGAACAACAGAGTTTTAGTTTGCTTTTTACAAAAAAGTTTGTCAAAAACGTGATTGCATTTCAGAAGTAACATCACTACATCACCATGCATGCCTTCTCTGCAAGGGATAGGCAAGATGAGAGTCTGTGCAGGACTCAGCAAGACAGATACCTATCTCCTTCACATACATCTTCAATGTATGATTTGCTGTTTTCTCATTTTCAATTTCAAAATGCCTATATTGCACAATATATAGCTTTTAAATAATATAAAAGCTTTCAGCTGAGTTTAAAATCCGAGGTAAAAGTGTGAAGTATGTTATTTTGTTAACTGAAAAGAAAGTTTAAAGCACTAAGAAGATACAAAATGAACAGCGTGCATACATGGATCTTCTGTTGATGTGTGATCTTACCTTTGCCTTTTCTCAGCAATTCTCAGTATCTCACAGACACCAGTAAATCTCTCAGACAATTCTAGTGTCAAGCCACACTCCTGCAAGAGAGGCAAGGCACGGTTTGGGCCAATGGCCTTTGCCAGTAAGAGAGCTACGTTTTCCACAGTGATGCAGTCTGGGTAGCTCAGGGTACCATTGCTGACAGCATTCCCGTTCTGTGGGCCATGGTGATGGAAAGCTGGGCTGTGATTTTGTGCAAGATGCAGAAGAAACTTCCATTCTTCTACGGTCTCTGGAATGGAACCTAGGTTTAAAATGAGTTTCTTACATTATTTGTAAAACTTGGCTTATTCTAAGCCTACTATTCTAAATATATCTGTACTTCAAAGCAAAGCTAGCTATCCTATTTGTGAAGATTTAAGAAAACCAAGCGTTATCAACAAGAAAATTGTGTACAGAAGTGTACTGCCTTGACTGACTCAGTGTAAAGATTCAGTGGTAAACCACACGCAAAGCTTCACAATACTTCAGAATTTAAGGCTTTGGATTAAGTCAAAAGACAAAGAATTGTTTTGTCCATCTTAGGGCTACTGGGAATTTTCTTCTAAGTTTTGCCATGTGAGATACAACGCTTTGCTTGTTGTAACTTTGTGTGTATGCACGTGTAGTGGGTGGAGTTTTGTGCAGTGCAGGGAGGCCTGCTATTCCTCTAGCTACAACACAAAGTTTAGCTTTTATTCGCAACTGATAAACAACTCTACATTCTTGAGCTTCTAAACATTTTCTTCCACAACTGATTTCACAAAGCACAGTGTGAAGATACAAGAGTGTAACACCCATTTATGTGTTTCAAACCTGTTGCACTACGCACAGTGCCACCAAAACACCTAAAAAAAGTTCAACTCAACCTTGAACAAATTGAATCAGTATATAATAAAGGCAGTTCCTATATTACAGAAGTATATTTACACAGCTTAAGACTCACTAACCATCTTCTCCATTCAACAGGCTCAAATCATCCAAACGAGCAATATTAGTAAAGGCTTCTATTCTTCTATCCAGCTCCAGACAGAGAAAAAGATATCCAGGCCAAAATCTTGAATAAGAGAGTAAAGATTTCCAGGAATCAAATACTTAAATGAGCATTTAATTATTGTTGACTTTAGTTTAGACTGAGTATTGGTGAAGACAGAAGCAACGGAATTTCTTGGATGCCAGAAATCACTGCAGTGGGGACACGGGGAATAACCCTTAGCCAAAAAGGGTATTTGGTACATTAAATTGGACACTCAATATTCATCCTCAAAAATAGGAAAGGCTTTTAAATTAAACCTGTCCAAGTAAGGAGCAGATGGGTGGTTTTCACTTGTGTCTTTTTGGGGTCAGAACACCAACTAACCAAGTATCAAGAATTACCAAGTTTTCTTCTTACCCATGTGATTTACAGATGTCAGCCATCTTCTCTTTTGTAACAAAATCAGCTGGGAGTTTAATCAAAAGCAGAATGAGCTGGCTGTAGCCCCAAGTAAACAAATGCGATCGTGGCCTAGAAGTTGAGAAAATCAGTTTTAAAGCATTAATGGTTTTCTTCAGAACATTTTGTTCTCTCTACAAGAAAGGCAGGTATATGAAAAGAAGAGAAGGAAAATGAATGAAACACTGTGTAGTCTCAGTAGAGCAGCCACTCTGAAAAGCATGATGGATAAAGTTATTAAATCTTTGGTTGCTTCTGCTGAACTCGGCAACATGCAAAATGCTCAAAGGATTCAATGACACCCAAACTGTCATACAAAATCTAAGCCAAAAGCCTGCAGACCCATTAAAGCTTTTTGCTGCACTCAGGACCTTGGGTGAACCCTACTTTACCTGGGATTTCCTTCCACATCCACAGTATTTGCTCTTTGTGGTGCATCACGAGAAACTGCCAAGCGCAACCAATCCAGCCGTACAGATTCAGGCTGCAGAAGAGATTTAAGGAGAGATGACCTAGAAAACAGAACACAGAAAAAACCCACCGGTTTTAAATATACCAGATATGGAGAAGCAGAGATTGTGTGCAGAAAAAAAAACACCTCAAAATATCGTTGTAAAATTAAATATAGAAAAGCCTAGAATGATCTATGTTTCTAGAAACTGAGGGGACCACAGAAAACCACCAAGTTTGTAGGTTGGGTTCCCACAGCTTTTTTTTCCTTCCTGTTCTAAATGCTGTCTAACCTTGGTATACTGAAATGCAGGCACAGGAACAAAAATAGTCCGTTGCATTGAAAATAGTTTAGAAAAACCCTGTTAAAACTAGCATCTAATCTAACAAAAAAAACCCACAGTCTGAGAGACCAACTAAAACTGGCAGAATGAATTTGGAATCTAATGCTAAAGAATACCGAGCAGATAGACACAGAAACAGTAAAAAAAGCACACACACACCCCACCCCCCAACCAAAAAAACCCATACACAGCTACATGATGAAGAGAGCAGACAGATGAAGACTCTACATTCCCTTTACCTTTTATCCTCTGGCTTTGATTTCACCAGACTATCTAAATATGCTAAAAAGTGAGCTGGATCATTCCTGCAAAGTTGTTTGATATCAGAAGGCAAAAGAGCAGGGTAGAATTTGATCAAGGGCCGAAGAGCTATTTCCCCAAATTTTTCATAAAGCCTAGGGAGAGAGGATAAAAACTATTTTCAGTACCAAACAGCAAAATTAGCATTTTTCCAAAATCTCTTGCAAGTTCAAGATAGTCCTGAAAGGTGATCTCTTTAAAAGATTCCCAGAAAGCTTCATGAAATGTTAAGTGAACCGATTCCTGCTAGCAAGTTAACACTGAAAAAGAAAAAAATAAAGAACTTGGCTACAAACCTTTGAGCATGTACCAGTAGCAGGGGGCTATCATCCCAAGGCCCCAGGTCATGCAGCTGTTTCAGTATTTTCAACATATCTTCATTTTCCATTGCTAAAGCCATTGGACTGTGACAAGTTAGCTCTGAAATAAACCAGCCCACAAATTACAAGATATGGGCAAGTGTTTTCTTCTTAACACACACAGAGCTGTTGTTAAGTGTAAGGACAAAAGTTATCACTTTCATGGAACTCTCTAGCTAACAGTAATAATGAGTGAACAGATCCTACCTGCTTATTTCATAGAAATCAACATCACTAATCTGTGCTTACTGCAAATTACAGTAATAAACGGATACAATTAAGGCATGAAATAATATTCTTCATATATTTTCCTTTTCTTTAGACTTCCAAGGAGGAAGCTTTTCTCTCACATGAGAAAAGATAGTCCACTGCAGGACATACGGCTTGCTGAATATAATGCAGATCTGCATCAGGTTTTCATGTATTACAATTTGCTTCTATTAATAAATAAAAACTTCAGCCTGGACACTGACTTCACAGAATGCAGAATTCAACACAAACCTTGATCCTGATGAAATGCAAATATTAATTAATAGGCACAAGTCCAGTCCAGCTGAAGACAAACTGGGAATGCGTGCATTACTTCCACTTCTGGGGATCTCAGAATCCAAATAGTGAACAGATTCCCAGAACCCAAATACCACATACCAACTCTCAAAGCAAGATTCTGTTGTTTGACTACTCTCTGTTGGCACCAAATCAATGCTAAGACTTTAATTCACTCTTAAAAGAAATGCATAAATCAGAAGCTGAATGCAGAGAACAGATGAAGCTCTGTTTCAGGGAGCTTTGGTTCAAGAAGGCTAAAGAGGCATCAAAAGATCAGAAAGGATTTCTGTGGAAAAAGGAAATCTGATGTGATCACAAACCACTAATCTGCATGGAACCATCTATTCCACTCAGTTTTGTTTCACATTAACCACACCTCTCTACAAGTAGAATTTTCTGTTTTCAGTGCAATTACTGAAGCCCCTCTCCTAGCTTTTGCCTTGTTTCTATAGACATACGATTCTAATTAAGCTGCTTTTGCTCTTTGAAGCACATATATTTGTTTTTAAATAAATCTGGTCTGTAATCACTACAGTATTCAACCAACAAGCCCAATATAAATTAGAAAGTTCAGAACTGCAAAGTGGTGGGAGGGGAGGCACAGTCTCTCCAAGGAGTCAGCAGTTCTTCATAAATTAGCCTTTGGGGAAAAACAACCAAACAACCAACCCCAAACCAGAACAAAAACTCCCCCATGCCACCCATCGTCCCCCTCCCACACTACACTTGCAGAAGGAAAATTTGCAGACACAAAAGGGAGTGTCTTCAAGCTTTTTTGTTTTTTTCTCCCAAAAAGTCTTACTTTCAGTTTACTAGTAATAAACTTTTCATTAGTTACCTTTCAATCCTGCAATGTATGTTTCCCATACATTAGGACTGGTTGCATACATGGTTATAATACACTGCTTTAGTCTTTTTAAATCCAAAAGAAAGAAGTAGCTTTGCATAAACCTACAAGCCAAGGTCCACGAAGGTGCTAGTGGCAGAATTCCATCAGAGCTTTCCTGTGCCTCACCATTTCCACAGGAAAATACATGCAGCTCAAAACACAGTGTTGTCAACTCAACGAGATCTTTCTGAACGTCTGGTTCTATGACACATGGAGGAGATACTTGAAAGCAGCAGTCCAAAGGTCGCTTCAAATCAGTACTATTTTCACACATGGTTTTGCTTACACAGGTTTCCTCAGTATTTTCCTTTTCAGTGCAGTCTTCCAAGACACTACTCTGTTCTTTGTCTGCTGGGTCTCTGTCAGTTGGATCCAGTTGTAGGTTTTCCTCCAGGACTGCCCTCCCTTCTTCAGCACACACAGTCTTACTTTTCGTAACAGAGGAAGCAGAATGCTCTTTACTGCCGAAGTTTTCTTCTAGATAGAGAAGCCATTCCTGTAAAATCCTTCTCATACACTGTGGTTCTAACAAAACAAGGGGATCCTGAAGTTTGGCTCTGTAGCATAAAAGAGAAGTTTGCTAAGTTGCTTGACTTGTAAGATGTCACAAGTGAAGTATTATGTTTTGTGTAACTCGAAGTATATTCCTAAACTTGACTTACAGTCAGTTGTTTTTTGTGGTTCCGAGCACATCAAACAGAACTTAGGCTACGTAGGCTATCTACATTTAATATTAGTACATTCTGAGTTCCTCAAGATTTCTTTCAGAATAGATTTTTGTTTCTTAGGTGGTTTTGGTTTTGTTTTTTTTAACTATGCTTGTAGTTAGGACAAAAGGAGAATGCTAGAGTACATAAATAAGCTTTTATTGGGTTTTGGTTGGTTTTAAATAGGGGAAACAAATCATTAACCAAATGAGATCCTTTCAGACTATGTTAATAGACCTTTACAGCATTACTGTTACATGTATGTAATGAATTAAAAAAAAGTAATATTTTTTTTTAAATAATCATTTTTCTACCAAAGCCCAATATATCTATACACCAAGAAGTTTCCCTGCTTACATAGCTTCTGCTGTTGCAGCTTTGAGATCTCTTAGATGGTCCTCCTCTGGAAGCTGGCAGCTCTGTGGTTCTAACCTAGAAAAAACACATTCATTTCAGTCTCATCTGAAGTATTATCTTTAATAATTTAAGCGAAGATTTCCTCACAAATTTTCTCAAATTTGTGAGGAAACAGCATTAATTCCTTTATTAAAAAAATATAAAGCTTTAATTTCTAAAGAAGGAGCAGACATTATGGGTGAACTGGGCATGAAGAGACACTATTTTTGCAGCCTTTTATAATGGCTTCTACTCCAACTACAGTAGATTTCTGAAGGTACAGAATAAAAATCAGTATCATGTCACTACATGAAAGTTAGTCCAAAATGGTACGTTAGAAAATTATTGGCATATGAAATAACTTAGCTCTGTATTAACTAGACAACCATTAAAGAAGTTCAATCTTCTACAGCTATCATTATTTTAAAAAAAAAGTTTTTAGGGAGATAAAAGTGTTTGTTCCCCACTCAAAGGACAGGAAATGAACTGTTGGACTTGTGTGCACAACTGTAACAAGCATCACAGACCAGCAATTCTCATGTAGTGTAATACACTATGTTCTTGCTCTTCAGTTATTATAGCACTGTGGAGACTGCATGCTCCACCACCCAGAAGCGTTCGTTGCCTAATCAAGCTTCTAGGAAAGAAGTCAGTGAGAACAAGTGAAACCCACCATAGTAATGAAGGCAGCTGGAAAAAACTAACACTGAGCTTGCTGTCCTACTTGAAACAGTAGTTTTTGCTTTAGGTTGCTATCCTAAGAATCCTCAGCAAATGCAATTGCTAAGAAACATGATTTTGCACTCACTCTTTCTCTTCCTGGGGAGATGCTACCAGATTAACAGTCAGCTCCTGCAGCTGCTCTTCATCCTTTGCTTCCTGCCTCCCTCTAGTATCAGGACTTATATGAAGTGTGCCAATCTTTTCAGTAGTTTTGCGTACAAAGCTGGAAACACTACGAGTCAGAAGTTCAAAAATTTAAAATCAGAAGTTCAAAACCAAACAAATCAAGCACTTTCTTTCCATTCAAACCATCATTTCAGAAAACTTTATAACCTGAAGAACTCTTGAGAAAAGGGTGAGAGCAGCGATTACTGACAAGAATAAAACTCACTAAGAAGCTGCTCAAAATTCATACTTCAGTCATGGTCAATACTTCCAGCACAGAGTAAAAACATGAAGTATTTAAGACTTGGGTTTTTTGCTGCTGAAGAAACAGGATCACATACTAACATCAGCACTTAGATCTTGACATATATTTGTACGCAAATAAATGCAGATTGGCTACATTGCATTTTAAAGCTTATAAACAGAAAGCATCAGCAG
>NW_010564104.1:15207-29396 GCF_000687285.1 Phaethon lepturus
GTGGTAAGAAACAGTTTTATAATACTCCAAATTAATTCTTCAGATTACAAAGTTCACTAACAATGTCCTTTTCACATCATCAGTCCCTATCCCTTCAGATATTTTATTCCAAGAGAAAGCCCACTGAACCTACCAAAACCCAATTATTTCTAACACTGCCATGAAAAGAACTGTGTCATCAAAAGTTGAATATAAAAATCAGCTTCTTGCTTTCTGGCCAAGAACTAGTTTAAGAGCATCAAGGCAAAAAAAAAAAAGTAACCCTTTTACTTGATTGAAAGAGAATATGGTATCTTTTACTACACTGAGGTATAGCAAAAGTTGAAGGTTGCTGCAGAGGAGAGAAAGGATTCAAACGTAGCAAAACAACTGGACTTTAATGTATAGAAGGATTAAAGGTAAACTTTTAAAAATTAACTGTAAATATGACAGTATTTTATTTAATTATAAATTGAATATAGTGAATATTTGAAAATTTAGCTGTCATAGTTAGTAGAGACACTTACTACAAGTAAAAAGCCTAAAAACTGCTTATGGTTTAGAATGAATTCAAAACATTCCATGTACATGAAGGTTATACTGAGATCCTCACACTATTGACATCAGTGACAATTTTTTGTTGCAGGACATAATTCACAAACCTAAGTGATGACGGGAGGCCTACACAATTTTTCAGATCATCATTATGGGCCAGCAACATTTTAGCTAAGAAACCAACAGACATTTTATTTCAAATTTTTAAGTTATGTATTTAACACCATCTCCTTTATATTTGCCCCCCGCCTAGTTTTTTAAAATGAGTTTTAAAATCGCAATTTGATTTCTGCATAAAAGACACCACCATATTTACTTGCAGTAGGTATAAGCTACCATTATTCCATGAACACTTGGGGAATTGCTTAGATTCACTGAAAGGTGTGCGGGGGGGGGATAGCAGACCACGTGGTACACTTCGCAAGCATGTTTTAGCAGTATCTAGCATGCTCTGAATATTTTCATGTTTGTCCTCAAGCAACACAGGAAGCTTTCACTCATTCTTCAGAAATCTAAGTACCAGAAAAGCAAAATCCCAAACCAATATTCAGTAAGTTTGCTTTGAATACAAACTACAATCACAGTTTACAGGGTAATGTTAAACATTCTTAGACACTCAAACATTTTTAGCCATTTCAAAACTGAGCTTGAAATCTTGGCTCTGCTGAAGTTAACAGCAACTCCTCATATCTTCATTAGAGCCAAGATGGAAGCTTTAAATTGTCTAGCAAACTTGACTGCATCTCCAGTGTTTCAGTTCAAATGTTACATTTTTGCAGAACGGAGTATGAACTAAACCAGACAATGCTACAAATTCAGAGGACAGAAAAGGGAAAGATGTAATGGATGAGTGAACCTGCTGCAAGTTTTACCTTTCTTTGACAGCTTGGAGAGAGACGAGAGGAGATGGGGAACGAAATGACAAAGGAATACTGAATGGGAGAAAAGTCTCATTCCGGTCAGCCTCAACCGTCACAGATGCATGAGATACATTGTCTAACAAATGGAATTGAAATAAAGAGTCATGAAACAGTGACCTGGCAAAAATGGAACAGTGAAACAAACTGCAAGTCACCAGTTCATTAACGGATAACCTGCATGGGATATTTTCATAGCTAATATTCAAGAACATGGGGAGCCAGAAAAGTGCTATTTGGTTTCAAGGACCATGTTACTACTGACTTTGAACATGGTAGGTCTTTTGGGTCTATAACAAGGCAAATGGTGATCAATAACTGTATGAAAACTATCTTCTAGAATTAGACTTACAGTCCATTTAGGAGACAAAAATCTTGATTTAATCCACTGATAGTTACTTAAACATCTAGGAAAATGAGGTATTGTGGCATACATCAATTCACATTGCATGATTTCCTAAAACCTAAATCACATGTCAACATACAGAGATGCCTAAGCCATGGTTAAGGTATGAATGACCCTTTTATTTGAATGGACTTCAAAATATACTTGAACCCATAGCTCTTTGGCTTTTGATAAGAATCATTGGAAATACAGAATTACTGACTATTTCCTTTTCACTCTTATAACCCTAATAGTATCTACAATGTGTTTTGATTAATCATTTCCTGGCACACACACACACACTGTAACTTTAAGTGATGTAAATAAGAAAAAAAGGATCCTTTTAAGTAAGGATGACACTGCATTTTGCAACAGTCGGCACTATCTGCACTGCTGAAAGGAAAAGATGCCATGCTGCTACAGAAATTGTAACATCAGAATCCACAATCTCTCTAGATAATGCCTAAAGGTCACAACTGATTTTAAGATTGCTTGTAAATAAGGATGCCTTTGTTCATTATGCAGATAGAAACCTAAGAACTTACGACATCTTACGTAAATGTGAGCAGGGAAACATTAAGTCCATTTCTCTTAAATACCAAATTAAGTACACATGCTTCAAGAAGCATCTAGAACTCCTCTACTTTGAGATAATCAGAAAATTTGTTATCTCTCATTGAACAGAAAAAACTTTTTTATCTTCTGACATGCAAAAATTACATCCTTTCATTTTAGAGTTTTAATGTTGGAAATGATACACTTTCTTCCAAGTTTTCTCACCTGTTGTTTTTATGGTGATGTAAGTAAAGAGGCAACTGCAAACCTAAGTGCTACAAACAGCACGTAGCTTTGTCAGCAGGTTAATTGTACTGACAAGTAGGGGGGTAACTACTAATTCCAATAGTCTGCCTCCCTATTGTAGTTTTCCCCACCAAAGCACCCAAGTTCTCTCTATCCTCAACTGGCATCTACTCTCTGCAAAAGCTAAAGTGCAGCTTTTTTATTGGAAAGCCTCTCTACCATATCTGGAACTAAGACAGCTCCTCATCATCCCGGGCTTCTGCATCCCCTCCCAATCCCAACTAGAGCAGAGAACAAGACCCATTATTGTGTCACTCTGGCTTTTGTCCACTGACAGATACTTGTTGGGAAATAAAAAAAGCTCCCTGGATGTTCTAAATGTTAGCTAATAACAATTCTACTATCCTTACACTAATATATACACATTTAAGAAGTGATCCCCCCTACAAATGAAATCCCGTAAGAAAGTTAAGAACACTTATTGTAAGCTTACTGTTTTCCCTGAAGAAATATAAAGCCAAAGCCAAGATTAAGAAAGTCTTTCCTAGAACTAATATTACTGGAAGATTAGCATCAGCAAACAAATCTAATTTGAAGCTCAATTAACACTGGCATAGTCAGCTGAGAGAATCTTAGCATCAAAGCTGAACTGCACAGAGAGGAGGGGCACAGAAATTTGAGTGTAGTCCTAGCTTGGTAAAAGCCCTCTGGAACTTTTGTTTTGTTTCTCTGGGTTCTGGTTGTTAAGTTTGGATTTCTGTGGAGTCAGCATTTTACCCCAATGTTTCAAGGATTTTGACTGGACAGTGGGGTGACTGTGTTCCCATTGATCAAATTAGAGGATTTAATCATGGATAACTTGATAGTGGAAAATAAGAGTACAGTGCCAATCCAATTGAATTCTTGTAGAATAAACAAAAATTGCATCTGAGTAACATATTTTCATTAAGAAATATTACCAAGTTCTACTTGCTCATCTTCCTGGTGTGCAGGAAATTCTTTAAGTCTCTCATCTTCTGAGAACGTTTGACTGTGGAGAGAACATGAATCTTCATCTGACTGACTGCCTCTTCGACTGATAACACGATATATTCCAGAGTCTAAGACACTGAAGCTTTCCTGCCAGACAAGGGAGAAGAGTCAGATGTTGTGCAAGTTTTACTTCCTTGTTAAACCTCCTGCATTGAACTCAAACCACCATACTCACACAAATAACCTCACAGCACTTCATAATTCACTGTCTGCAGGAGCCTTACATAACAGCATATTTTTGACACATCCTGAATGGAAAAGTACACACATGCCAATAAGCGTGCAGTCCAATGACTTTATAAAGATATATATGCTGCAATTGCTTTTAGGAAAGCAGCCTGTAGACAACTTGTGTACTTAGTACAAGACAAAAACCATCTCTGCCTTTAGTCCTGCATCCAAGACTGTCACTTCACCCGCTTTGTACCTGCGTGCGCATAAGTCCGTATTCTTTTCGGTGGTTAACCATACCCAGCTAGCACAATTACAGACCCTGAAAAGCTCTTTAGTTCTAGGACACATGCACATTCTTTTGCTCATGGTTGGTCTACATAGTTTACTTTGCCATCTGCTAATGAAAAAAAAAACAACTTTATCTACCACATCAAGATGGAATTTATATTACTTTGTTTTTTAAACTTTACTTTTTAAACATTGTTAGAGTGAAAGCAGCAACTGATATTGTAATAAGTATGAAATAGTTCCCCTTTCTTGAAAAGCTGCTAGGAAGCCAAGACAAAAGGAAGCAGCTGTACATGTAAAAGAATATTACAAATATGCTTTAATTTTTTTCCGTACAGCTTTCTGCTTATGCTTCATAGAGTGAGACAATGTTTTAAACAGAACTAGGATAGTACTGAGCATTCAGACATTCAGTTTTCACCACATAAAACTACAGTTAAAATCAAGATGACCTTTACTGAAGCATGTTAAGACACTAAACTCAGCTGTGGAGAAAGTTGTCTTCATATCAATCTTTGTCCATATCTCAACCATTAGCCACAAAATAATATGGAGAAAAGACAGAGGTCTAAGAGCTTAGAGAATGCAAGTAGTAGTATTTCATACTCCTCTACTCCACCTAATTTAGAAGGTAGCTTTATCAGCTACAGTAGACACGGTAAAAATGAAAGACTTACCTTCAAATTGAGCAGTGAGGTGATTTTAAGGTATCAAGATAAAACCTGCAGGTAACATTTTTGGCACTACCAATAAAACTTACATGAGACGAAATACTGCTCCTTCTACTGCTGCATGCAGAATCTAGAGGTTCCAACTTTGAAATTAGTTCTTCCAGCTGCGTAATGAGATCTTGTTGGGTTGAGGCATCCAGTTGAGACTTCAAGTGCTCCAGCTTGTCTAGAGGCAAATTTTTTCTTGCCTAAAAGCACACAGTGAAACAGAAACATTATTACTTCTAATGCACATGTGAAAAGCAAAAGGTACAATATATGCAGGCTAGTTTCCATCTTAAAAGTATAATTTTAGACTTCTTAAAAAGTCCAAGAATATGAATCTCAGAAGCCTATGGAACTTAATGGAAGAGGGGGACAGGAAACAGAGTGAAGTTGCATTGCTCATTTACAAAATTTTACAAAAAATTTACTTACCCTGCAAGAAATGATTGAATTTTGGAAGAGACAACAGACCCTGGCAGCAAGTGTCCAGAACCCTCTTCTTATCAGACGCTCTATGCAGCGGTCTACCAGCAGAAGGGAGAGGTGCACAACTTTTCCATTTGTATGCAGGCAGAACAACTCACTTTTGTAAACTGCAATATCCTGAATATCTGCAAAACCAAATGCACAGAAATATCTAAAGGACTGAAATCGTTAGTCAACATTCCTTTCTGTTCCTGAAGGAAGGTGAAAACATATTTCCCATCTGACTGCAAACACATGCAAAAGCCCAATACACTGTAGCCCAAGTGGCATGGGGAAAACAAACACCAAAGAGTGCTAAGCTAGCATCTAACAACTATAAAGCATCAAAACTTTCCAGAATTGCACTTCTAGAAAGCATTCCAAAAGTACACTAAAGTGACTGAAAAGTTTAATTTTCCTCTGAAGGGGGATGAAAAACTATAGACTGATGAAGATGAGAAATACATTATTAGCTTTGAAACAGAAGGAAAACAATTGCGATTAAAAAACTTTGACCTTTCAAAAGTTTTCAAATGAAATAGTTATGCTAGATGCAAACATTACATGACAAAGGCATTGTAAACTTAACACCAGAAGTGGGAAGGAGAGAAGGGGAATGAAAAGACTGACTAACAATGATTAACTGTTCTAGGACTATGCCTAAAACCATACACACAAAATCATTTATTTGGCGGATGAGTGAGGCCTCATAAGTACATCCCCCGGTTCCAATTTAGACAGGTGTTAGAAAAAACAGATTTTAAGCTTTCAGCTGCCCCATTATCCTTCACAGGACACCTGACAATAAACCTGAGTAAAGAGAAATGAGGAAAGGATACTGCAGGTTTTACCTCACTAATACTGCAGGTTGTTACCTCTCACTACTTGATTACTGTATTTTACGATTCAATCTACACCACGTATTGTTTCTCAAGGACATTTTCAGAAGTATGGAGGGAGGGGTTGGCTGGAGGAGGTGGGGAGAGGGTTAATATTCAAGGATATACCTGGCAAATGACATGGAAAAAACAGTTTTCTGCAATCTATCTGCAGAAATTGAGCTTGAAAAGGCTCTATGTCAGGCAAGGACTTCAGAAGTGACAAATATAACAGACAATATTACAAAGCAAAAATTCTTAGTTTACCTTTTACTTCACTCCAGAGTAAGACTTGGACATTTTGAGGAAGAAAAATATAAATGCCTCTTTCTGTCCAGGTCATCACGCAGTGCTCACTGCAAGCAAAGCAGACATTAATGGTGCAACAGATAATTGTGGTAGTCAGTGTAAAATATGCAGGGATGGCATTGGCTTAAGTATAGCAAGTGAGAAGTGAGTTCTTTAACACAATACTTGGAAAATTCTCATGCAAAAAGATGAAGTTAATTAATATAAATTAGGAGAATATGCAACTCATTTTTAAGTCTACTTTATCAACAGAAAGCTGTGCTGACAAATACTCACGTCAAATACAGTAGCTTGGGGAAAGATAAAGATTGTGGAGAGCAGCTGGAACTAGTATAATGAGGATCCACCCTGGAAAGTAAAATTAGTATCTGTTACAAGTGTAACTACAACAGCATCACTTCCTTAATATAATATTCTTAACCCTGGAAATACAAGGCTGGCTTAAATAAACATAGTCTTATGACAGTAGCATTCATTGCGGTAGTCGCACAGACATACCTGCAGAACCAAGGCTTTGGCACTTTTGATAACTCAGACACTGGTTTCCATTATTAGAGGAGAACATATTAAGATGACAGCTAGAATTAATGCTTGACTGCACTAGGAGGTTATTTAATCTTCTCAGTATTAAGGCAGTTCTTTTCAGTTAATCTAGAAGTCCCAAGCAAGTTTATCACTGATAACACTCATGCTTCTACCTGAGAGTAACAACAGGGAGAGGCGGTAATGAGAGCAGCTGCTTGAACTGATGTGTACTTTGCACTTCCCCATCAAAGTTCACCTCCCACATCCTTGAACCAGGTCGAGCACAATATATTAATGGCTGCTGATTCCCACTGTTTTTTCCAACAGGGAAGAAACATGCTCCGAATTCTCCATCTCTCTCTTTGTTACCAATTTTCCAGAACTTCTCTCTGGGGGAAAAAACATAATTGATAAGGCAGCATTAATAAAGGCTCCAATTAATTTTATGTTGTTCTTGAATACTAAATCCTAGTTGCTGAATTGGTTTTGGTGCTTAAAAAGAAATCTGTAATGAATATTATAAAGCCTGCATAAAGTTTATAAAAGACAGGGTGCAGAAATTTAAGTTTAAGTGAATGCTCAGATCATGAAGGTGGGTTTTTTTCTGCAGAACCAGTTGGTCAACCTGGTGATGGGAAGGTGATGGTGCAAATGATCACAGAAGTTACTTCCAATCACTTGAAAGGCAAGATGGTGATTATGAATGGTTAGCAAGTATTTACGAAGGGGAAATCATGTTTATTGCCCTCCACAACAGAATGACTGGCTTGATAGATGAGAGGAGAGCAGTGAATGTACTTTATCTTGACTTCAGTAAGGCTTCTGACACTGTCCCTCCTAACATCTTCACAGACAAACTGAGGAAGTGTGGGCTAGATAAACAGACATGGCGAAACGCAAAGTCCTGCACTGGGAGAGGAGTAACCCCAGGCACCAGGACAGGCCAACCATCTGGAAAGCAGCTTTGTAGAGAAGGGCCTGGGGGTCCTGGTGAACAAGCAGCTGAACATGAGTCAGCAATGCACCCTTTTGGCAAAGAAAGCCAAAGCCTCCTAGGCTGCATGAAGAAGTGTTGCCAGCAGGTCAAAAGGGAGGTGATCCTTCCCCTCTTCTTGGCACTGGTGAGACATATCTGGAGTGCTGGGTCCAGTTCCAAGCTCCCCAGGACAAGAGACATGGACATACTGGAGAAAGTCCAGTGATGGGCCACAAAGATGATGAAGGGATTGCAGCACCTGTCTTATAAGAAGAGGCTGAGACAGCTGAGCTGGTCAGCCTGGAACAGACAAGGCTCAGGGGTGGAACTCATCTGATCCCATGTGTATAAATATCTGATGAGGGAGTAAAGAAGACAGAGCCAGACTACTCTCAGTGATGCCCAGTGAAAGGACAAGAGGCAGTGGGCAAAAATGGAAATACAGGAAAATCCATTTCAACATAAGAAAAAGCTCTGTTATTGTGAGGGTGGTGAACCACTGGAAAAGGTTGCCCAGAGTGCTTGTGGAGTCTTCATCCCTGGAGAAGCTCAAAACCTAACTGGACAGAGTCCTGCACAATCTGTTCTACCCAAGTCAGCTTTAAGCAGGAAAATTGCACTAGATGATCTCCAGAGGTCATGTCAGAAACTCTGTGTGACACGTAAAGTCCAATACTTTACAAGTAACACATAACTTGCCTCTCGGTATCACACAAATAAGTGCGTGTAAGTGAAGATATGAGCAGTCTTCCATCCAAATAATCAAGCTGAACAACCCGAGAATCTACAGTGGTTATAATCTGAACAGGAAACATCACAAAAGTAGCAGCAGCCTACAGATAAAAAGAAAGAAAACATACAGGGCCTCAGTTCAAAGTGAAGACTACTTCATTAAGTTTAAAAAAAAAAAAATCACAAAATTCAGAAAAGACTTATGTATGCTACAAATACACAGTGTAAGACAGAGCAGTTCCTTACTTCTCTCTCCCTTACAAAACAAGGCTTCAATGCTTAGAGGCATAAAAGTATAAATCCTCCTTTTCCCAAAAGCATTACTGAAGGTTTAAGAAAAACAAAATTTATACCCCTATAGCATCCTACCATTTCTTTATAAAGAGTGTGGGTTTTGTAACATTAAGAGGGGTTTTTATTCTTGCTCTTGTAAGCTTTGTGCTTTTATCAATTCTCTCCCACTGGTACTTTTAGCCAACAAACAGTTTTATGGAGACAGACCTGAGGGATTATTTGATACAAAAACCCCTTCCATTGGATTTGGGTGGTTTACATAAATTCACTTTCTCTATTACCCTGCAGCAAATTACCCAAATACTATTATACAAGTGTCTCAGTTTGCATGGGTGGCAGAACAAAGTCAGACTTCTTATGAATAAGAAATGACTGGGAACTGCATGCAAATTTTCTAGCAGACGGTCACCATTTTTAACAGCTTAAAGCTGTTGTCTTTGTTATGAACATGTCGATTCCCTACTTCAAACAAAGTGCATTACATGAGAGATTCAACAGTCCAATTCCTTTAACAGGCATGAGCAGACATATTCCACGGGCCTTACCTTTTTCTCCTCTCATTTTCCCCTCTCTTTCCCAAGTTGAATTTTTTTTCTCTTTCTTTAAATGTGATAGTCTTGCTACTTTTAAGTCAATTTTCCATCAAAATCTTTCATAAGGGCTAGAAAGGACCTGGAAAAACACACCTACTTCCAGGTTGTGCTCCTTCTTACAGATTAAAAGGAGAGGGAAAGAACCTAGTGACAGTAAAACTTAAAGAACACTCAAGGGCTAGAGATCAGGTTGGTATCATTAGTTTGTATGCCCTTTGCACAAAATGTAACGGAAGTAAGATTGACGTCCACCTACCATTTATTTTAACTAATCCACATCTTTAAGAATAAGAGTATCCAGGCAGAGCCAAGGAAAATCAGAGTCTGGGATTGCCCCTTCTCACACTGACAGCTGACCTGAGGACTAAAACACACAGCTGAACCTGTAACTGCAGTCTAAGGAATCCAACAGGCTCAGAAACACCAAGACCCTGGGCTTGGATACTTGTAAATTCCAAGAAGCAGCAGCTCAGCCAGGTTTTAATTCTGTACATTTAAAAGCATTTTTATGTTGCACTACTAAAATAGCTAAAAGACAGGGTGAGGGAAGTTCATGGGTCAGGATTTATACTGTTGTCTCAAGAGATTGGTTCTTCATCCTAACAGTCAAAGCTACCAGAACTTCATCAGCTGACAAGTTTCCACCATTCTCCTTTACTAAATTAAACAAAAAGATTCCACATATCACCCCCAGGAAACCTATTCATCTCAAAGGAAGTACAAGACATTTTACCTTCCCTTGTTTTGGTGTGTTAATCTTGATGGCTGATACTTTTCCCACATGATCTCCTGCAAAAACACGAAGGGCAGCTGTATCCCAACATAGAGCTGTGACTTTTCTGCCCTTATGCTCAGAGGAAACATAAATCCGTTCTGGCTTCCCACGACGTTCCTGATTCAGTTCCCAGACTACTACAAGACCTTGGCTACAAAAATTAAAAAACGAAAAATATAAATTGAGAATAAGTCTAACATGTTATCATTGATAAAGGTGCATTATTCCAAAGAAACAGAAAATCTAAGCAAAGTAGTACATCTCAGAGCTGGTTGTGTTTGAGATTGCATGTCAAAAAGTGTCACATTCTTAATTCTGAAGAATAGTGTCCATCCTTGCACTACAATGCATCAGTAGCTTTGGAAGGCTACTCTCACATTTACTGGAATTGCCAGTGAGGATGCAGAAAAAAGCAGCATTTAAATGGATTTTAAACAATGTAAGTGGTATTAAATACCAATCTCACTCTGCCAAGTCAATGAAGATACTTCTTTTGATGCTGAAAGATCTCAGGGAGACATTTATCATCATAACTTCACATGCATTAGCTCTCCCATAGATTTTATGTTGCAGAAATAATACTTAACAATAATAATAATACTTCCCTATTCCAGGGAAAATTTATTCCATAAAAAATTTTTAAATTAAAAAAAAAAAAAATTCCAGAAAAAACTGTCTGTGCAGGGAAGTGTTCTGTAGGGGCCTCTATCAGTTAATTCCCTGCCTCCCTCAAAGTTCTCAGCAGACGTCCAAATCTGAAACTTGGAAGCTATTTTAAAATTTTTATCTGGAATTCAGGCTTGCAAGTACATCACTCACCTGGTGGCAACAGCAACATAGTCTTCATCATGTAAACAACAGGCAACCCGGGAAATGGCACCTTCCTGAAAGCAAGTATGGGAGTAAGTGCAAGTGAAAGTTGTTCTTGTATTGCCTTTACCACTCCACAACTTCTATCTCTAAGATATAAAACAGATTCACGTCAGCAGCTGCAACTACTTTGTTGTGATGTGGGGTTTTTTTGGTTTATTTTGTTGTTCAGGTTTTGTTTGCAAACACTGAGTCCACCCTAAAAAGATGCAGCTGACAACAACGTGACAGCATCACGAGAAACAACTGTAGTTCATTCTCTGATTTGGAAAACACAGAAATCAGTCTCCTGTCCTTGCACCTATGAAGTTGTTTTGCCAGAACTAAGTGAGATGCTCCCAATCTTAAAAAACGTCTGCATTCATGTTACAGTGGGAGCAGCAGTGGCTCTCAGGATTAAACATCTGGCTGTAGAAGCAGCAATCCCTGTTCCATGACCTCCTTCAGCAAAAGCAAGGCAGCCTATCTTTTCTTTGCTTATCCAGGTAGTTTATAGCTTGGACATCCAAACATTGGTAGTTATCTACACGTGAGTTGCTCTGGTTTCACATTCAAAGTTTTCTTCTAACTCTTAAGTATTCAGGTGACTTTGTTGCTGCCGTTAAAAAAATTCGAAAAACAAATGTCTGACCCTGTCAAGTAACTTATTTCAAACCTCATGAAATCTGTTACACCGCACACTCTGGGGATACATTCCAGTACCACAACCTTTTTTAAATAGAGCAGTCCAAAATTTCACCTTATTTGGACAATTCATCAAGTTGAAAATGCCTGTTGACTCTTAATAAAAACTAATTTTAAAAAATGTCTCTTTCCCAGTCCCATTTTCCCTGGCAATTTTTGTATAGAATTCTTTACCCTTACCTTATGAGTGAGAAAGAGTCTTTGCTTCCAACCATCTTTCTGTATAAGGTTCAGTCCTCCTCCTGAACTGCCTAGAGCTAGCCATCTCTTCGACACAGCTATACATGTGCACTGAAGGAATAAAAGTCATAACGGCTGTAAGTACTAACAACTGTATCTATTTCTTGCATTATTATGTTATTTTTTTAAAGGCGTCATTGTTTGCCAGCTGTGTGTACCACTCCTGAGACACTGGCAGCACAGTCGTCAAAGATATTGGAGCAGCATTCCCTGTGATTGAAGCAAACCATAGAAGACACCAACCATGTAAGGTTGTATAATTTACCCCACAGCTGCATTAAGAAAACACACACAGAGTAACGGGATCCTTTGTCTTCACTACCTCTTCTTCCCAAAGTGTTCCCCCCACATAAGCTAGTATGCACACACTCAAAAAGAACAAGAGGAATCCTGTGGGTTAATCAGATAATAAACCAAATAAGGTTATTGTTACTTGAATTAAAACAAACCCAAACACCACAAACTCACCTTCAGACGACTAGAGTCCAGCCTGAGCACAGAAAGTAATGGATCCAAACATTCAAACTCTGCCAACACATGGTTGTAAGAGTCTGGAATTATTGGCACAGAGGCCATTGATGTACAAGACTAGCCCCACTCATTCACGGGTGCATTACAGCTTCAGCTTTTAGCTGTACCTGACAAAAATAAAGCAAGTTCTTGATTATTTCACTTTTTAGTACTACATCTGTTTTTCTGTGTTTAAAGAAACACAGAACGTCTTGCCATGCAAACAGCATCAGGTTTCAGTTTGCCAAAAAGGCCCAAGGGCTGCAAAATTAGACCCCTGCTTCACTTATAAGAAGTTTTTGTTGAAGTTTGTTTCAGAAAACTTAACCTATCAGATACTAACCTTGGAAATATATAAACTGTAGCTATAAGACATATTTACACCCACCTGTGAAACAAGTTCTATCTACCTTTGGAAAAAGCCTTCTGTTATGGCAAAATGTACTTCCTCCCACAACATGCACCCTTGATTTTAAACTAATTTTCTCAAGGAAAACATTTAGCATTGGCATTTTATACCTACATCACCTTCTCTCCCTAAACTAAATTTAAGGATTATTATCTTCAACTGATACCAAATTTAGAATTACCTGCATTTATGCATTTTTAATACAAGTACACACAAACATGTATGAACTATCCTTTCCACAGTACCTCCTTTCCAGCCTATTAGATAACACAAAGTGATAACCAAGAATTAAAGTTATCAAAACTGCAACCTCATATAGTTTTCCTAAACAGCACATACATTAAAAGAATCTCTTGTTGAGGGATTTTTAAAATTTAGACCTCTACTTTGCTTAAAAAAACCCAAACTTGTTACACTTCATACTCAACCCTTTGAATTTCTAAATAATGTTTAGTATGCAATCCCATAAATTAAATAACTCCCTCCCAGAAATACTATCATGTGAAGCCTTACACTTCCTTACAAGAAACGGGAACACTTACTCTCACCAGGCACTAGGAAAAGGGAAGATAAGACATTTCGCCAGAGACTGAAAATTATTTCTTCAGAAGCCTCAAAAACTCTTAAAAATCTTAAATTACGGTATTTGAGAACAACCCCACTTCAGCAATAAAGACTAGAACGTCTCCGACGACTAAAAAAAAGGACTGTTTTGTTCCGGATTAGAGTAGTCGGCCCAGGAAGACAGCCTGATGCCCGTTTTACACACTCTGTCGTAAGGAAGGTCGCAGACAACCTCGACCAAACAGAGCCAGCCTGAGATTTTAAATCCTTCCTTGGAACTCTGTGCTCGGAAACCAGCAACCGCCTCGGCGTCTGACCTACCCCCAAACAGACGCTGTCCGCTTGCCAGCCTCCAGCTGGAGGCAAGATCTGCAAACCCGTCTTACTTCCTCTCAGGTACGCGGAGTAAACCCTAGTGCCCCAAAAGCCCGGAAAAGCCCCCAGCTCCTTCAGAAACGGCTCTCCGCGGAACGCGGGCGGGCGGGGGACCCTGCTGGCCCAGACGCGCCCCGCAGACC
>NW_010564105.1:0-11040 GCF_000687285.1 Phaethon lepturus
CTGCCGCCTCAGCTGAACAGAGGAGGGTTTATATATATATATGTATATTAATACATATAATATTACACACCACACCCTGTCCTGAGTCCCCCTTGCCCACCCAGCCTGAGGGAAAGGCCAAGTCGGGTCAGCAGCAGCCTGCCTGCAGCCGGCCGGGGTTGAGTCAGCCATTGAACGGCGCACGTTAGTCGGACCCTCTGCCCACCCAGAGGAATCCCCTGAATGAAACGTTATTAGACGCTTTGATGGAGGTGAACATCCACAGCTTCTCTCTATTTCCTAGGCAGCCACAAGAAGAGCCTGGAGGAGGACGCACAGTTCTCCCATCAGCGCTGTGAAGACGCGAGCTAGGTCCAACTCAGCCCAGTCCCTGCTTGCTCACTGCAGTTTTAGATCGCTTGTGAGTCACAGTCAGCAAGCAGTCAGGGGTGGAAAGGGCTGGAGCTAATTTCCTATTCTATGAAAATCAATAAACACAATTTTGCCAAGGCTTTCTGGCATCACCGATGTCTATTTTTATACCAAGCCCTACATTTGGCCTTTCCAACCCACTTGCTTTGCTGCAATGCATTCCCTTCCTTGTTTTTAAAACTATGCTGTTTCTCTGCCTGAAGATTGCTTTGGGTTTTATTTTTGATTGTTTACGGCTGGATCCAGTTCCCGGGGGGGCCAGGATGGGCTTTTTTAACACCTGAAGGGGGCTGCCCACTGCCTCGCACCTTGTCTCGGCGCTTACATCTGCGAGGCGTGGGTGGTGCGGGGCTGCGGCTCGCCTCGCCTCCTACGCCCGCTCGGCGCGGGCTGGGCTCGGCTCACATGTAACTGTGGATGATTCCTTGCAAGTACTGAGGAAGTGGAGAACAAGGGCAAAAATAGTTGGGATTTGATAGCGTGTGCAACATCTGACAAACTTCAGTCTCTAAAGGAAGAAGCATTATTTGTCTTTATGTAATTTGTGTGTTGTCTTTATATAACTTTTCAGGCGCTTTCTCTAGCAAATGTGGTGAGAAGAGAAATGCTGGATTTTGTGATTACCTGCTTCCCTAATAAACCCTTAGAAATATGTTACCTCTTGATTGTGTGTCTAAACAGCAAGGGACAATCATAGCCAAGTTATTTGAGGAATCCCTTTCACGTTTTCAATTTGCGATAGTTTTTCAATTATGTTAACCTTCTTGACAGTGTTTTTTCTGGGAAAGGAGACACTCTATGTTCAGTTCTTGCTTGTATTTTCATTCCTAGAGCTCTTTGCACTTCACCGCTAATTAACTTTCAATAACTGTCGTAGCGTTACAGTCAGTCAGCATGAATCAGACAGAAGATGTAGCTTTAGGGGACCACACTGTCAAAAACGATTAGAAACCTTTGCTTGATTTCCAAGGAGAACATACTTGCTCAAGCAGGATACAGCAGCTATTAGGCAGCATTCTACCACAGTAAGAAATCCTTAATAAAAGAGACTCAGTGCTTTCGCTACAGCCCTCCTTCCAGGGTGGCTCCGAGTAATTATGCAGCATTTTCCTTGCTTCCTCTTTGTTTGTGCGTTTGACTTCCTAAACGGTGGTGTTGCTTAGGCCAAAGTTTGGGTTCTGAGCACAAAGGCAATGTTTTTAACTGTTTGCTCACAAATACAATTCAAAACAGGGGAGAAGGGGGAGGTCACTTGTGGGTGCGGCTCAGTTCAGCTGCAGAAGCTCTGCCCTTCCCAGGTCTCCTAAGCTGGGGGAAGTTGAGAGGGACCAGCTTTTGGCTGGGAGAGCTCGGGGGAAGACCTGGCTGTGGCAGGTAGCGATGCTGGTGGTACCGCGAGTGGGTCACCCTCCCAGGAGGCAGCGTGCAGGGCTCTCAAGCTCCATGCTTTCGACAAATTGCCACTTTTGTAGTTGGGAAGACGGCAGGTGAGTAGCGCAGAGCCACGTCCCCAGCGTGCGCTTTCCTCTGAGGCTTTTGGAACCCTGGGTTATGCCACCCAATACACTTTGGCTCCTAAAAGGCTCCTTAGTCTCAGCTGCAATGCCCATGTCTAGCTGCTTAAAAGCTGACCACAATGTTAGATGTAATACCAAATCCTCTTTGTTCTGCTGAGCCCTTTTTCTTCCACAAAGACCCCATTTGGCCTGTGCAGCCACAGCAATGGGCTACAGCTGTGTAAGGCACCGATGGGGGAGGTCCTCTGTGCTCCTCAAAGCCTTGCCTACCTTGGGCCCCAGTGCTGTTGGCGACAGCCCTCCTCCCCTGCAGCATCTGCAAGGCCAAGCTGGGGATGAGGCACTTGGGGTACCCCTTCCCACCCGTGAGGTGATGCTCAGTACCCCGTTGCAGCCTACTGTTTGCTTTCTCACCAGAGCTACGAGAGCTTTCAATGCCCAGGTGTGCCGTTAAAATCTCAACACGCGCTCCGGGTGACTAAGGATGCTCGCTCTGATTGCCCCCCGCCTTGCTCTCCCTTCCCCCTCCTTACACCAGCAATGGGTATGATTTGTTTGCAGAGTTCCAGGGTGTTTTATCTTTCTTTGGCCAGCCCGAAGTGGTGGGGGTTTGTTGAAGCTGCGGCATTCTTGCTTTCTTAGGGCTGGCGCGTGGGCGTTGGATTGTGTCATTTGTAGGAGGTGAACGTCAAAGGAAGTGGGATCAACTG
Source organism: Phaethon lepturus (assembly GCF_000687285.1). Lineage (NCBI taxonomy): Eukaryota > Metazoa > Chordata > Aves > Phaethontiformes > Phaethontidae > Phaethon > Phaethon lepturus. Next base: position 2,639 of record NW_010564105.1, read on the forward strand.
CTGGAGGAGGTTTGTAAGGCAGGTGCTTAATATTTGGTTTCCTGGAAAAACAAGAAAAAAAAATAGCAAAACAGGCAGGTTTTGTGTCTTTAGTTTTCCCATGCAATCAGAATAACACAATACCTATATGTACTTAAGCATAGTTTTGTTGTGAGTTGCGGGTTTTTTCCCCCTTGGTTTATTCAGGTTGGAGAACTACTGTATTTCCCTTTAAACAGTTTCACATGTTTTGGTGGATTCTGTTGAATGTTTATTCCAATAATAAAAATAATTCATGTTCTGTAAGAGCCCTCACAAATAATGCGATTTATTATCATGTACATTATGTTGTCTTTTTATTTGATGTAAAATGGTCTCTTAGAGTTAAAATTAGACAGAAGAGCAATTTAAGACTATTTTGTTCATCTCCAACTGTTTTTCAGGAGCGCATTAGTCTGAAGTATTTCACGGACAAAATACTGAGTTATTTTGGGGGGAGACAAATGATCTACAGAAAGAAAAGTATAGCTACTTATTTTTAACAGTAGTTTTGTGGTAATCACTATTTTATTTGACATGTATAGATACTGAGCTAGATACTGCTCTGCTAGGAATATTTCTTTCTCCTAAAGCTGCTCGTTTCTAGTAGGTATGATTTGCAGACCTTGTTCAGGCTAAGCTTAAAAATTAACAAGAGAAATGATTTTTTTTTTTTTTAAAGGTTACCTGTGTCCTATCCTATGGATTAGGCAGAAGGACCATATTTTTTCATTATGCTGTTTTTTTCTCAAGCCTTTGCCTATTTAATCTAAGTGCGAGATGCTTATTCTAGCTGCCCATGCTTTTGAAAATCTGTGTGCTGTAACACGTTTTCCCACTGTGTCACGGGCAGGGGTCAGGCGTGTCTGAAGACGGGTGCGACCTCAATGTTTTTAGATAAACCCCCCTGAGTGAAGCAGCTTTTTCCGTCTTGTACGGCTTCCAGTTTACGCAGCTTTCTTGGCATTTAACCCTACGCTCGTTTTCCCATTGCTATGGAAGGGACAGGGAGGTCAGGAGGAAGGAGAGCTCAGCCAGCTGATGGTGGAGTCTTCATGGGAGGACTTGTCTGCCATTGCTGGAAACACAGTCCCTCCCTCTGACTTCAGCACAGTATTCTGGTGTAAATTCATTGATCTCATTGACATTATTCCTGATTGACACAACAGTAAGCAGTAAGTAAGCAAGCACAACAGTAAGTTAAGTAGCAGTGGGCCTTAAATATTTATCTGGTTTATTTTTAACATGCCAATTGCAGCTATTTATATAGCGAGGAAGCACTGATGCAAATCTGACTGGATTCCTCCTTCGCTTTGAATCTCTACTAGAGAGGCAATATTCTTTTTTGGCCACGAGCTCTGTTTTATTATGTTAAAGTTGCTCTGATTAATACGTTATAGACTTCATTTTTCAAGGGCCTCTTAAGCCCCGCTTTTATGCATAAGGGAATCTTGTTACTTATCTAAAGGAGCATTGATGCAGCCTAAGGGCAGCTGTGAGGTTGCTCTGCGGTGCTGTGCAGGCACTAACACTTTACATGGATTTATCCATGGGGAAGGGTCCCAAAATGGTGAGGAGGCTCGACGGTAGAGCAAACCATGTGAAAGGAGCCGGTGCTCTTTAATGACATCTAGTACAACGAAAAGAGAAAGCACATGTATAGTTGGTTATTTGCTTACTAGTGAAATCCTAGAATAAAATTTATTCCCCTGTGAGAGGCTTTTGCTGGATGTAGGAGAGGCAGGCGGGGGTCCTGCTGTGAGTGAGCCCGTACCTGTGCCGGTGCGGTGGGGAAGGACATTCCCTTCGAAAAGATGACTGAAGGGTAAACTAGGCTGGCGGATGGAGACGCTAGAAAATAGCGTGTGGTTGGATGTGCTGGCTCAGAAATTAGCGCTTTTGGCTTTTAGGCCACTAGTTTATATGTGGCTCAGCTTAGTAGTTACCAAAATCTATTACTTTCTTTTGATTACAGATGGTCTGTGGTAAATAGATTGGTGATCCTAGCCCACTCTTTGGTTGGCAAATAACCACATCACAACGGCCAAGCCCTACCACTAATGTTGGCGTCCCGACCGATAGCTCAGACACGTACGCAGGACTTCGGTGGCAGCTGAACCAACAGGCAGGTCATCACCTTGCAGGACCAGTTGTCTTGCTGCATCCCTCCTGTGGAGAAGCAGAGGACTTGCCCGCTGCCATGAACTTTAAAACATCGTTCTGTTTTTGGTTTGAAAAAACAAATGTCGAGAGCCTGAGAAGGAAGGAGAACTAATAGATAAAGGCAACCCCTGTGCCTGCTGTGAGAAGGCACGGTACGGTTTTGTAAAGAGGCCATAGGGACAATGTCTTGTTTACGGATTAGTGCATGTGTGTGCCTCTCGTGCTTTCAGCTTTACCTTCATATTAGCTGTTGTTGCTGTTACTACATTTGTACAGTAGCCTCCAGTAATTGTTCTGGGATTTGACAAAGCACTCTTGGAAAAATGAATTGCTAGCAGTGTTAAACAAATGTGGAAGGAATTATTCTCTTTCCAGTGGTTCCTGAAATGAAATTTTAGCCCTGATGTGCTCAACTACTTTCATGATTAATTTCTGTATTGCCAGAGGAGCCTGTTAAGCTCTTTCAGATCAAGGGATGCTGGTTTAGTATTAAGAAGATTCTCATAATGTCTTCCAATTACTTTGTAATCACACTTTCACATGAATGCCCTTCCAGTTGCCGGCGTGCCATCACACCGGGTGGGGAAAATCGAGGACTTTTGGTCAGCCAGGTGCATGTTTGGTAGGCATCTCTTCCGAACCGGGCCTGTCCACCAGCCAGTAACAGGGCTGAGCTGGCTCAGAGCCTAGTTCTTTATGCTGAGTTTGAGTATTTGTTAATAGCCAGTTGTTCTGTGGAGACCTTCGCGTCAGGCTTGACAGGAGAAGACGCTCCCCGTTTGAAGAGAGGCGGTAGCCTGCCTTGACAAAGGTTTGGAGGGCAGGGGAATTCAAGGGACCCGCTGCCTTAGCCCCCAAGGCGCGGGCACTGCCCGGCGGCGCGGTGCCGGCCCCGCGTGTGTTTGAAATGATTGTCGCTGGCTTTAGGCAAGTGAACGGTGAGAAAGACAGGGCAGCCTAAGCCACCCCACCAGCGTGAGGGGCCGGGAAGGACGGTCCCTCTTACAGCTCTCGGGTGCCTCCCACCAAGGCAGCCTGTGGCTCTGCTGCCGTCCGACCCGCGAAGCGTTTGAGGGTCTTGCTGCATCCCGTTTTCTCCCGTGTTTTCTCCTTCACCCCGCACCCACGCGAAATCCACCGGGGTGTGAGTCCTGTTACCAGCTAAGTGCTCCCTCTGGGCATGCGTCCCCTCCTCCCCGGCACGCCTGGCGTCCTCACATCTCTGCTTTTCCTGCTTTCGGACGCAGTCCTCCTCCATTTTACAGCTTTTGTGCAGCTCCAGACAGGCTGCCTAATGACTTTTTTTTCCCTTATCAACTCAGAGTTCTTTGCTGCATTTTTTCCTATCTAAATATAAACACAGGAGAGACCAAGAACTAAGTGCTATGGAGCGATTAGGTAGAGATACACCCGTAGTTTTGCTTGATTAATGGATTTACATCGTACGTTACCCATAGGCAGCTTTCCACTGTCCTTCCCCGAAACAAGGTAATTTGCTTAAAGGGCTGTTTTTTGTAAAATGCCAATCAGCAAGAGATAATTAGTGCATGCGTGCACGTCTGGGAAGGGAGAGCCAGGACGTACAGTCATTTTGCCCCTGCTAGTCACAGCCGCTCCTGCAGGCACTTGAGGAATGCAGGATGTGCCCCAAAGAGGTCTTCACAAATATTCCCCGCTGCGGTCATTTCAGCCTTTCCCAGCACTCATACTGGCTCTCGCTGACGGCAGCGACAGGATTTTTGTGACGGTGACTTCAGCAGAGTACAAGTGCTTCCCCCCCACCCCTCTCACGCCAGCTGGGAAGCGAAGGTAAAGACTTGCTATACTGACTCAGATGAAAGGTTGAACAAGCCCGGGCTCCTGTCTCTGGCAGTGGCCAGAGAAGCTTCAAGAGAGTCGAAGAAGAAAACAAGCGCGAAGTAGTAATTTTTCCCCGCTCCATCCCCCTCGCAGAGCGGATCCAGCTCTGGCATCTGTTCTATGATAAGAAAGAACAACCTGAAGACGTGGGGTGGCGAGGTGAGGAGAGGGACATTCTCTTCAGTGTACTAGCAGGGCTTAGTTTTCTGACCCGGTGCCAAATGCAACAGAGGTACTTGCCAGATGCCCTTGCGGTGGGACTTGTCCCAGGGCTTTGCAGAATTGCACCTTGCCCTGCTGCTTCTGCTGGCGTCGGTGGGCCCCTCTGCTGCCGAGGCCGCTGCCCAGCCTGTGCGGAAACCCTGCTGCTCCTGCTGTAGGGCGCACCTCCGCAGCGTAAAGCACCGGGAGAGCCCTGCGCACGCCGTTAGCGGGGCAAGCCCTTGGTGAGAACTGTAACTTCTTCTTGGCTAGTTGAGACTGGGGAAGGACACGGATGCTGCGAGGGGAGAAGCCTGTTTCACAGTACCGTGTTATCACAGCGACCCGTGGGTTGAGACCACCTTCTGAAAGTTAGGGTAGATGCTGGGCTGGCCCCTGCCGTTCCTACCGTCTACTCATGGCCAACCTTGTATCATACTCCTGCTTTCTCGATGTGTGGAGCCACATTCAGTCTGGTTATAAACCTGCTAAAGGCTGTGGCATCAGTACCGCGCTCCTCTGAGGCACTGGTGCCTGGACAGTCCCACCTCAGGATGAGGCAAGGCAGGAGAGTGACTCCAGGTTGAAAGCCGGAACTCTGTTTCCATGAGATGCCACGTTTTTTAACTGCACAGTGCTCTTCTGGCCTTCCCAGTTGTGTAATGCGGGTATTAAAGCAAAGGGATATCTTGTATGTCTGTCTGTCCACTTCGATGTCACAGGGTTAAAGTTAACTGGAGAGCAGTTCTGACTTGGACGTGTTTTTTTCACTCCTGAAAAAAAATCTCAAAAGCAGCATGGTCTGGAAGCATCAGCCTTTCTTCTCTGTCTTTAAACCTCAAGTCTGAATTCCCAGAACTGTTTTTCCAGAGGAAAGCATCCATAGGCAGGTGGTGGTTGCAGTTGCCAGCTGATCCAGACCTTCGGCAGCTCCAGGCGCACTGCGGAACCGGTAAGCTGGCAAACACCATTCCCTGCTTCAAAGAAGTTACAAGTACCAAACAGACCAGGAGATCCTGCCAGCGCCCTCAGCCAAACAGACTGCAGCCTAAGGAGGTCAGAAACAACTCGGACACACCTGGAAACACTCATAAAGCGCTCGAGCCTCATCACTGTTGCTTAAGGTGTCCAGCAGCTCTGCAAACATCTGAACGATGTCTGAGCCAGGCAGGTGCGGCTTCGGCAGCTTGGATGCCCCAAAAAGTTAATTTGTTTGTATCTGTGTCTCTATAGCCCTTGTGTAGGGAGAGAAGATCCCAGCTTTTGCAAGCGCCCAGATGCAGAAAGGACAGGAATAAAACCATCTGTGGTTGCGTTCAAAGAAGGGGAGGAAAAAGCAGTGCCCGCTGGCATCAGGCTGGGACAGGCTCAGAAACGTCCTTACTCCACAGACAGGTGACCACTGCCTGTGGCACAGCTCTGCTCCTGCCCTCCCCATCCACCCTGCCCGCCGTTGGCAGCAGCATCTTCCAGCCCAAAATGCCAGTGTTCTCTAAACTGACCTTGCCTGGCCACAGGATGCCTTTAAAAGAAGGTTAATTTTGGAGAAAAACAGGGTACTGCTATTCATTGATAATTAGATGCTTTTAAAACACCTCTAAGTGACCAAAACTTGCAATGCTCAAAATCATTGGCCAACGTTATGTAGGCATATATTGCTCTGTAAACGTTTCCCATTGCTGGTTTTACTTCCTCGCTACGCATTCAAGCCAGGTGTTATATTAGCTTCTTTTGCTGTGAGTCCTAGCACCACAGCCTGGAGTGGGAACGTCGCCACGTCCACCGGAAGCGGAGGCTTCACACCTGTGAGGAAGAACAGCAGAAATCAGAAGATTGTGAAGGGGTTACCTACCGTATGCATAAAATCTAGCAGTTGGGAGACATAGCAACAGGGAGGCTGCACAGGAGCAATGGCTGGAGTGTTCCTCAGCCTCTTCTAGCTCTCCACTCTCCTCCACTCCTCCAGCAGAAGGGTGGAACACATTTGGGTTCACCGCACTCCCTTTATCTGAAGGACAATGAGTTGTTGAGCTTTGAAGTCTTACTTACATAGCTATCGTGCAGTGAGGACGCTCAGGAATGGAGCCAGGTGCTGAGACGTCCCTCACCACTCAGGGCTTCCACTGTTTGCTGCAGCTGGGACCAGCTTTCAGCAGGCATCTGCACCAGCCACTGCTCCTGTTGTTCTGAGCGCTCATAAGTGGAATTTCCTCCTTCAGGAGAAGTACTGATGAGATTGAAATTGTTTTGGTGATTTTGGTGCAGACCAGTGGTCTTATAGACACTGTGCTGTTATTGGTTTAGTGGTATTCATTTTCAGCATGGCTAACAGGTAGCCAGTGCAAACCTCACCATGCCTTGCTTGATGCTCCTCAGGAGCAGACGTGCTTTGGACAGAGTTGCTTGTTCCCTGACGCTCCAACACACCATGCTCTTTCCAGTGCAGCGGCAGCATTCCTTCTTTGTTCTCTGCTGGCATCTGCAGGAAGGAAAATCTGCAGTTCCAGGCTGAAGTAATTCCTCTTCTGTGGTAGCTGTGTGCTGTCGGCATATTGGGAGCAGAACATCAGTCTAGAACAAGGCCTTCTGCTAAACTGGCTTTAGAAGCGTGCTAATGAGCACTAGCCACATTTTTCAACAACCATGGGGAAGTTGAATGACACCTTGGCAAATTAGTTATTTGACATTTAAGCCTCGTGCTTTTACAACTGGTTCTCTGTAGTGTCGCATCCTGAACCTGGGCTTACCGGTGTCGTGTGGGGCACAGCATGTGGATCTGCAGGACCCTGTTTGACTTTTGGTACTTTTTGTTATTGCAAGTGTCAGTGTCGTACCTGAAATGAAAGGATGCTTGTAACAACTCGGGCAAACCTCGTTCTGATGTCCTTGGTCCTGTCACCAGCACTGCTGGAAGAGGCATTAGAGCATCTTGAAGGAGCTAGCTGGGGCAGAGGGAAGGTGATGCCAGGACTAGGCAGGGTGAGGGGGAGGCAGTGCAGTACCACCGTGGATGGATACCAGTGAGCTGGGCCTAAAGAATCTTGGTTTGGCTGCCAGTCCTCTCACGTGAGGCTTGACTACAAAATTGTGAACCTCAGGCAGCTAGGAACCGTGATTTCTTGCTTAAAGCTGGTGTATTCCCTGCCACAGAAACTGCATTAACTCCTTTAGTGACAGTTTGTAGCACAAATCCTGGCTGTTTAATTGGATTTATCATGGCTATTGGGAGCATAAATGTGTTTACAGATTTGTTGTGAAAGCTTTTTTGTGTGTTTTTCTCATAGCAAGTCAACTTCCATGTGGTGCAATTATGTTCAAGATGTTCCCTGTAGCACTGGGATAATGTCAGCTTATACTGTGTGTGCATGTTGTTCTTCAAAAGGATTTCATCTGAGGCACGACGCACCGTGTCAGAAGGAGAAAGGGAGCTTAGCCTTTCATTAAGGCAGGCATGCGAAGCTTAAAACACAAGAAATTCTGTCAAATCCTGCTGTCTTATTATAGAGTAACGCTTGTCTCTGTCTACTGAAATGTGAAACTCTTTCCCCATTAACTTCCTTCCTGCTCCATCCAACCCTGCCCGATCTAGGTCTGCCCGTCTGCAGCTTGCTCCTTTTGTGCTGCAGCTCTTCAGTGCCGAGAGGTTGAAGCAAACACAGCGAGACGTTTCAGAGACAAGAGTCTAAGGGGGGAGAAGAGGTTGCTCTCATTCGGTTTGGAAGGTTTCGTAGTTTTTGTTTGGTTTCTCATCCCGTATAGTCTGGCCTAGAAACTCGCAGCGTGTTTGACGCAGTGGTGCGGGAGCCCCGCGCGAAGCCTGCGGCGCGGGGCTGCGCCGAAGGGGTGATGTGGTTCGGGAACCGCCGTCAGATCTCGGGGCTGCAGCAAGCAGCGCTGCGCTAGGGATGAAGCTGGCCCCCAGCGCTCACTGTCACGTTCTTCTTCTTTTTTTTTTTTTTTAATTACTTTGGGTAACTGCAATTTCCTGTCTGATGGCAGTTCAGATATTGTGTCACATCTGCCTAATACTTTCATTCTTAATGAAAGTTTTCCCAGCACTTCTAAAAGAGACAATTGATATGTTTCATTCCCTGCTGAATGATAGTCAGAAACCTGAATTTGTTCCCTAACCCATTATTATTATTATTATTATTATTATT
>NW_010564106.1:0-10068 GCF_000687285.1 Phaethon lepturus
CCCGCTTCCGCCGCATGGGGACCGGGGGCTTTCTCGCTGAAAAAGTGGGCCTCGTGCTTTGGACCTGCCGTGCTGGAACCCTGCTGATAGTCATGAATAACGAAGTGGGACATAACTTCATCCCACTTTCTTCGCAGATTTCCTTCACCCCACCCACTGCTTTTTTTTCTTTTCTCCCCCCTCCCCCCCCGACGTTTTGACGGCTCCGGGTTGAGACGACAAAGATTCCTTCTTCTCAGTTCCATAGTCCCTAATGTTAGTATTTTGTTATCTCATATAAATCGAGGGAACCGGTGATGGATAGGTGATGAAGTGGCTTTTAAGAATAAGGCACGTTTATATGCTAGGTTTGGGTTTTTTTGCCATTGAAGGAGAAATATAAAGAATTTGGGGTTACTCACCCATGTTTCAGTACTATGATTTGGGATTGTTCACTATTGTTTTAAACGTGTGAACTTGATGTGAAGAATAACTGTGCTTGCCTGTTGTGCTTGTTTTAGTCAGCTTAAAATAGTGCTAGGTTAGGGGTGAGGTAGATAATGCAAGGCAAACTTAACTGAAGCAGTTTATGGCAGGAGAAACGCAGTGGATGAATGCAGAAAGGAAAATAATTATGCCAAGTAGTTTCTGATGCTTGTATAATGAGGCTGCAATGTCTTTACAGAGAAGTTTTGCACATGTTCGTTATGGCAATGAAAAATTACCAGAAACCAGCTTTGAAGTTGGCTAGGCTTTTTGGCCTCAGGAAAATGGGAGGGTGCTTATTTTGCCTGCTTTTCATTTTTAATTTATTTTGTTGTGACTACATAAATTCCAAATGCTTAATAATAACATTTTAAAGTTTGGGCTACTTCTGTGAATTGTAATAATAGCGATCTTCAACTTTGACAAGTTTGGAATGACTTGATTTTTTTTTTTTAATGCAGGTGTTTATGATACTTTAACTAGAAACTCTTAAATAAGATTGCATAGTTACATTTGCACTAATATATTGCTATTTTAAGTATAAACATTACTTGGCAACTTCACTAATACAGGAGGTTTATTTCAGTTAGGAAAAGCAAAGCTTTCTCAGATTCTGCATTTGTTCTGTCATTTGTTTGTTTGGAATGATTGACTTTATGTTATTCAGTCAAGACTTGAAAGTGACCATTGTAATGCTAGTCTGTTGCAATGCTAGTAATGTTAATTCCTGAGTTTATGAAGTGATACCTCTGACTTTAAGTTTAGAGGAAAAGAAAAAGGTGATCTTAGGAAGTTCCTTGTCTGTGTAATTCTTTCCAGTTGATGTTTTTATACTTCTGGAGAATAATCTTTCTGAGTGAGAGTAGAACAACCCTGTGTCACTGCCAGACTTTTGAGATGACAAACAAAATACTCTTTCCCCCCTATCTTTCAAGACATCCTTTAAACTTCATTTTTTAGGGTGGTGTTTACAATTGATAGGCCTAGTCAAAGCTGATTTCTCATACAATCAGATTGTCATCATTCTGCTTGAAAATCATTACTTCAGAGTTCTCAAGTGTACAGCTTTGTTGATACGCACACGTAAACACACAGTGCGGTATTTCTGAGCAAGATGATACAAAACTATAAAACCCAACAAGTTACGTTATGTACAAGGCACATTGGTAGTAAGAGAGCAAACTTGCATTCTGGTTTTGCTGATAGCTGGCATTTGCAAAAGCCTTTTAGTGTTTAAAAAAAATAATAAATTTATCCTAGGAACTTATGTGAGTTTTTTTTACCATTCTCATTAATCTCTTGTGTGAAGAGGTAGCAGCTGCATAAGGGAAAACTCTTTAACTTTCAATTGTTCAAAAAAGCTGATTAGAAACAAAATGAGTATCTTCCCTATTAGAAGGACACATTTTAGTGAACTCTTAGGTACAGAATACTTGTTTCTGTGCATTACCTGAAATATAAGATGTTAGGGAGAAATTAAGATCACTAAGCTGTTCAGTTAGCCTTAAGTTTTACTCAGAAAGGCTACTGACTCGGTAAAGCAGCAGCTATGTTTATGTGAATTGATGATGTATTCCCTTTTTGTAACCTGGGCCTTTCTGACCCTCCATGAATCTGTTTCTTGTGAAGCTGCTGATACTATTGCACTTGCAGCTTTTTTGCTAAATTTCCATATCTGCTGAAATTATTGCAAAACTTTTCTTTTTTTCCTTTTTTCTTTTTTTTTTTTTAACCCAGAAGTGGAACAGTGCATTGAGTCACATATCTGAACACTTAAAAGTGCCATAAGTTCTATAAATTTTAGCTGTTGATGATATTGGTAACTTCCATATCAGAGTTTTGGAATGTCATTAATTAAATCTTTTTTTTTTCCAGTCATTATTGTAGACAGTCAAGCTTATTTTCACTTCTGAAGTATGACTTTTTTGTATGTTTTCTTTCACTGAACTTTGCTTTAGACATATGCAAAGTCATTGTTTTCTTGACTTTTGATTAGTGACTGTCAATTTGTATGCCAGATGAAGTACAACACTATTTAAAATGGCTTGTACTGATTGAGAGTGGATAAATAGTATGTTTCTGAACAGAGAGTTCAGGTTTTTATAGAATGTTATGGAAGTAATTAAATTATTCCTAACTTTACAAAGCACAGGACCTACTTTAGAAGAACAGTTGCCTTAATTTAAAGTGATAGCTTTATTAATCAAGAAGAAATTAATATAAAAATCTATACTGAGGATTAATTTGTTAGTAGTACAGAGGAACTGGATGGCAAGTATATGTGGTTTTGCAATAGCTTTCAGTCTTCTGATGCCACTCAAAAAAAGACTGAGTTCATACCTCTTAACATGGACATACTGCACAGGAACTGGAAACCCAGTTATAGATTCAACTTTACCGAATGTCTTAAATTGCTACCTCTGGATTTGTTTCCAGAATGGCAATAAACGTAATTTTTGGTTCAAGTGCTGCCTGCAGAGTTCAGTAGAAATTTATTTTGTATAAAATTGAGAAACCTCTTCTGAAACTGTTGTTAGTAAGAATGGTGTGGATGGTTGTGTGTTTGGGCATGGCTGCCTTTGCAGTTCTTCTGTACAAATGGAAGAGCCACAGAGAACTCAGGATTGAGTCAAAGGTTAGCAGAATGTGTATGAATGTTCTTTTTTTTTTTTTTTTTTGCCATAGATGAGTCTCTTCTTCTGTAAGTCCATTGCCTTTCATTGCATCAGTACCCAAAACAGATTTGAACATGGGTATCTTGAACATCTCATACTGACAGTTGAAAACTTAATTCATGATCTAAATGGTCCAGCGGTTTCCTGTTAGATACTAAAACCTTTGTTCAGGAAGGACAGCTGGATTGTCTTAACCATTTAAAACATACATTACCCGGTAACTGATTTGTACAGACTTCATTAAGATTTCCTGCCTCGATTTCTGAAATTTTGTGTGGATGGCATTAACATTAAGCCAGAAACTTTAATCTGAAATTGCCAGAGTCAGTCCTTGTTGGAGGAGACTTTAAAACAAGCAAAACCCCTCAAAACGCTTCCTCTGAAATCTGACACAGTGGAGCCTGAGCTTTGTGAATTTAGCTCCGAGTGACCAGATGGTGTGATGACCAGCATCGCCTCAGGAATTTGACTTGCGTGTCTTACATCATTAGGTAAGAAAGACTAAATTTTACTGAGGTAATCAGTAGAAGCAAATAGAGAAGAGAGGATAGTGATCGAGATTCCTGAAGTTGTGTATTTAGTCTTTGTAACTGGAGGCAAGACTGAATGAGCCAAAGGTCCTGACTGAAGTTAAAAGTTTAAACTTAATGTTTTGTGGGTTGTTGTCACTATTTTAAGACATTTAACAGCCCACTGTTTCTCTTGCTTCACCAGTGCTGCCCTTACTGTACATGTCTGTCTGGATAAACTTAATCCTCAACTGAGGCTGAGAGATATATGAAAGGGGTTATATGAGTTCTAGCAAAATCAAGGCGTCATGGCCAGAGACCGGAAGGGATTTTTGCATGCACTTTGCACACATTTAGATGAGTTAGATCTTGGGTGGTTAAGGTCTATTTCAGGGTGGATCAGACATGATTTTTGAATTTATGCAGGATTCAAACTGTTATAATTTGTTAAATATGGTATCAGTTTTTAAGATTTCAGTTGTTTGTGTTGTCTTTTATTTCTGTGAAGCATCCCAAATTTCAGGAATATTATGTTTAGATAATGTGGTACTGATTGCAACTGTATTTTGTTTGTGGTAAGAAGCATAAAATCTTAACTCGAATAACACCATAAAATATTGCCAGTAGAACTGAGGTAGAATAGTGGGAGTGAAGAGGAAAAAGTGCTTAAAATGACAGGGGTTTTCAAGTGAGGGTGGGAGGAGCATTAAATACAAAGCATGCTTGAAAAAGAAGTTTGTGACGGTATTCTTGTTTCTTCTGAGGATGGAGAAAGGTTCCAGTGTTGTGGAAGAAAACAATAGTACAGTACTTTGACTTTGTATCTTAACAGTTATGTATGGGGCAGTGTTACATAGGTACACCTGTATTTGCTGTAAGTCTGTTTATTATGTGGACCTGTGTTCAGGGTGTAACCTGATCTTTAGAAGATGCATTGGAAAGTTTTTCCCGTATCTCCCAGTCCTCCCCCCTCTACGTTAGAACAAGAAGGAGTTTAAAGGTGTACAGCTCAGGAAACTGTAAAGCCTCTTATGAGCTTTATTTGTGAGTTTTTTTCTGCACGCTCTTGTAAAATAGTTTTAGGAGTGGCCATATTACCAGGGTCTGTTCTTTTTAACTCGGCGCTTATTGATAACAATATAAGGAGATAATGCCTACAAAAACTTTGGTTTCTGAAGAAAAAGTCATTCAGCTATACAGCTGTCAGCTTAGTATGGGCTAGAACTTTGTGCTTGTGTGGTTTTATATGGGGAAAAAGTACATGTGCATTTCTGAGTGATGAGATGAATTTTCATGTTTGAGTATGAAATACTGGATCATAACACTTTAGAACTAAACCACTGTGGCTGTTGCCCAATTTGCAGATGGCTTGAAGTGTCAGCATATGCTTTTCAAAAATTCAGGTCAAACCAGAGCAACAACAATAGCATGTTAAATTCAACTCTACATCATTTTCTGTAACTTTATTTTATATTTGTGCTGTTGACAGGTAGCTCATTCATAGCAGAGCAAGAGCCAAATTTTCATACCTATATGTGGCTGACTAGAAACAAATAAACAAAAAAACCCCCAAACTGTATCTTAATTTTCTTTGTGATGTTAAAAAGAAAAGCTTTTTTTTTAAAAAAATAAAAATAAAAAAAAGCAACCCCTAAACATGCTTTGAGCTGAGTGTCAAACTGTGACAAGGTCTGCCAAATGTGCCTCTGCTGTTGTCAAGATTGAGTAGCTGGGATGGGACTTCCTGTTCTGTTCCTCTTTGATTTTTTGTTTGTTTGTTTGTTTGTTTTTGTTAATGCTTAACTTGAGTGACTAGCAGATTTGACATACCACCAAGGTATTGACTCCCCCAAGGCCTTAACTTCCCTAATCCTTTTAGGTAGAAGAATAGCATTGATACTTACCTGTCCTTTCTTTTTGAATGAATTTGATAGTTTAAACTAAAGGATTCCAAAAGTGATATATCATGACATGTCGCAGGTAAAAAACAGAATGTCCATATGTCTTTTCAAGAGGGAAGCTATTGGACTAGAGTGTGATCTTCATGGTTTTAGGAAAAAGTAAAAGATAAGTTTAGGAGTGTTGATCATTAGTGTCTTCTGGCTAAAATGTAACATGTAAATACAACATTAAAGTTGAAAAAATGAGCACTTAATGTTACTTTCTCAGTGATAATTCACTTTTAATTTAAAAAGCAGCTAGCAAATGTTTTATTTGAAGTTTCTCGGTTCTGAGGAAGGCAGGGGGTGGGGAGAGGATATACTTTTGCTTGTTTATTTTATAGTAACTTTAATGACTTGCTGTCATTTAAATGAATGAATGTGGGTTTCCTAGCACTAGTGAGTTTATTGCATCCTTAAATGAGTTTAACAAACTTTCTTGCCAAATACCATTTTTTTCTGTCATTTTACAAAGGCGCTTTCCTGATATCTTTTGGTGTGCTACAGAAACCTTAGAATAGACTTAACTTCAGCAAGTGTAAACAGTTGAGTCTCAATTCAAATGTTTTTAGCTGGAAATAACCTATATACTCTTCAATACTAATATATGTTAAAATTTAAGCTTTGTTGTATCTTCTGGAGTTCTAAAATCTTCTAGAGGGCAGCTGTGCTGAGAGTTGTTAGATACCACCCCATGGAAAGTGTTCTTATTAACTGCTCAACCTTCAAACACAGGTGAAACATTTGTGTAGGAAGGTCCTGTGCTGTTGACAACATCCTTGTTTCATTCTGATAAAACAAATGAATATAATAGCAGTAACTGTAAAAACTGTAACTGTTTTTGTGTAATAATTCTCAAATTTATATATTGGGTGATCAATTTAATAGGTTGTTTAAAGCTGTCATTTTAGTGAACAGTTTCAAAGCTTATTTTGTGCCCTATGACCACGCTCTGATGGTCCTGTAGAGGTTGGAGATAATGCTGGTTTAAGTTATGTCAGGATGGTGTTTTGCAAAGACAGATCTGCCCATTGCATTGACAGCGTTATGCTGTAAACCAGATTAGGGAAGCAATCAGATGTTGGGTTGATTTTAATGTATTGTAATTTGGGGGGCAAGGTGAAGGATTATTTTTAAGTGATTGGTTCTTCAATTGGTGAAGCATGGCCCTTACAAGCAGGTGGAAGATAGAGGGCTCCATCAGAATTACTGACTTTAGGAGTCTGCTTCACAGAATCTGGGTCTGAGTGACATTGACTCTTTTTTTGAAATCTAGTAACAGTGTCTGCCATGCTGTGTTTTGCCATCCCTTTCAATGAAGTTTAATATCTGTTGAATTTGATGCAGTTTATAGTTATGGATGGGTGAAAATTATAATGAGACTGTTAGGAAATTGTTACACAGAACTAAAGTGTTGATTGCTGAGTACTGCTTTAAAAACCTGTAAAAATAAACTGCAAAATCCTAAATCAAAAAGCAATTTTTTTTTTTTTTTTTCAAATTAAGTTGGCAAAATTGTAATTCAGATGTAACTACTTGCTTTGAGGTGTGGGTAAAAATATTCATAACATCCAAAGTATGTTTAGGTATTGAGACCTTTTGTTTTCTGACTGCTTTTTTTTGGTAGCAACTAAGTGTCTGAAGCTACTATTTTTGTTGCTGTTCCTAAACGTTATTTAAAAAAAAAGAGAATTGTTTTCGTGGCTTCCTTAGTCCTTAATTTGAATTACTGTTTTATATAATTCATCTGAACATCTTTATTTGTTAATGAAAACACTTTTTTTTAAAAAGTCCTAAGGTCTATATGATTTGTTCAGCTGCTACCAAATTCTTCATTAGGTGATTAAAACCTCTTGGCTGAAGGAAGCAATGTCAGATAATGTTCCCAGATGTGATTACTTGGGGTTGACTTTTTTAATGCACAGGTTTTTTTAACATTTTTGTCCTGCTTTGCTTTTTTCCTTTGGCTAACAAGCAAAGGGACAAGTGTGCTAGAACTTGCTTTACAACTGAATCCTTGATTTCAAACAAATTGTAGTACTTAGAATAGTTTTTAAATGGTTTTAACTTGTTGAAAATTATATTAGGTTTTGTTTATACCTGTCAATTTTAATTTAAGATGGTCTTGTTTAATGCTTAGTCTTCATGGAAATGAGGAATGAAATCCTGAGATGATGACAACAGATTACAGAAGTAAAAGTGAAGTTGTACTGTAGTTTTTCCACACATAATATGTAGTTAGCCTGAAAAACCTTTTCTTGTGTTGTTGATAGAAACAGTATATAACATGTATAGACATGAAGCACTGATAATAGAGCAGTATACAGGGGAATGTTATGCTTGCCAAGAATGGGACTTTCACATAAGCTGTCAGCTTGCTTTTTTGACATGGGGGATTCTCTTCTTCATACTTTATCTCTGTGAAAACTGAAGGAGACCAAACTGATGATAAAGCTTTTGCCCTAGTAGAATGAATAATTGAATTCAGAAAAAAAAAAAAAACCTAATGCATAATCTGAATTAAAAATACTAGTTATATGTTTGGTATTAAACAAAATGTTACTTTATACCTTTGAACAGGAGTAATCTTGTGTAGTAAGGATATAACTTAAATAATGCAGCTGTAACGCTTCTACACTACCTTAACTTTCAGGTAATACTTGCTTTAATTTTGTTGGTAAGGCCTTTTGAGTAGCTGTTGATTTAATAGTCACATTTTCTGAAATGCATATTTTAGTGAGAGATCATAATGTTTTTGTTACTCTCTGAAAGGTTAAGTAAGAAGTTGGTTTCAGAAAAGAAACTTTTCAGTATGCTTAAAAGCAATGATTTGTCACTTTCAAAAATCAAAGGTAGGGGAATAACATTCATAATTCAGAGGAAAGTTACCTATATATCAGTATAAAACTAGTATTTAATGCTGCTAATAACCTTTAGAGCTTTTAAAATACAGATTTTAGTGTATTTTTTTAAACATGCGAAGTGTATAATGTACAAGACATATATATACAAGAAGTATATATATGAACAATATAATGAACAAGTTTTCCAAAGAGAGACGAATTTTTAGTTTAAATGTTAAAGTATATTATTTATTCTACAATACTGAATATGTTTAAGAATTTTTTAAATGGCTAGCTGTTGTTGCTAGTATTAGTCCAAAAAAGTTTTAACTATAATATGGTTATAGCATTCTGTAATCACTGAATCCAAACACTTGTACGTTACGTAGGACCCAGTTTAGTTTTGATACACTTTGAATTACTAGCCTTAAAGCTCAGACTGTTCTGAAAATAAGGCTGGGTTTAAATGTGAATGTCATAAACAAGTATTTGCCTATTATGAAAAACTGCATGTCTGATTTTCATTCAGGATGCTCATCTAGGGAAGTTGTTATTAGTTCTCACAATATGATTATAACTTTCCTTTTGTGTTTCTGCTGAAGTTGTTTTGCGTGGTCTCCTCTCCTTTCTTGCAATGTTGAAATATGGGTGATTGACTTCAGAGTATCATCCTTGTGCTTGGTTTGTCTCCGTATCTGTCTGAGTAGCTTGAAAAGTGCAAGGCAAGGATGCTATGAGGGTTTGTGCCTGGACTGTTTACTAGTGAACTTGGTCCTCGCAGATTTAACACATTGTGGTGGGTTGGGTTTACTCTAGGCTTACTTTCCTATTTAGATAAATACTTCTATGAAGTAAAATGTCATGTTAAGGAAGCATGAGGGATGTGGAGAGAGTGCTGCTTACATCCTTGGTACTTGTGCTAGGCAAAGTCTAGCACAAACCTGATATTTTCCCCTCACCCCCCTATTGAAGCAAGGCTGTACGTAATATTGCCGGCATAGATTGAGCTGACATTGTTCATCTAACCATCCTGTTATGCTAGCCAGCTGGCAAGTCAGCTTAAAATTAACTGTACGATGCTAATGGGCTCAAAATATACGAAAGCCTTCTTAGGTGACTGTTTTGAGTGTATGAAGTCAGCTGATGTAAAAGATCATGCCTCATAGCAACTTGTAACCCTGCACTCAATATTTAGAGGAGAAAGGCAATTCTATTGTTGTCCTTAATAACACAGATTTAACACAGATTAATCTGGGATATAAATGCTAACAGTACGCTTAACTTTTCATTTCTTTAGTACGTATCTCTTATCTGCTACTCTGATGAGAAAAAATAGTTGTAACAATTTTTTGTTTTGTTTTGTTTCTGTCAGTAACTTTATCTAATTGCCTTTATTAGTCCTGTTACAACCCAGGGATCACAAACACAGCAACTACAGAAGCATTATGGCATTACCTCACCTATCAGTTTAGCTGCTCCCAAGGAGTTTGACTGCATGCTTACCCAGAAATTAATCGAAACCCTAAAACCTTATGGTGTATTTGAAGAGGAAGAAGAACTGCAACGCAGGTGAGCAATCACTCAGTCTAGCAGTGTTTTTCTCGTGTCTTGAGGTTCATGTAGTTGACTGCTGAAC